>NC_054058.1:78367873-78504403 GCF_017639655.2 Falco naumanni | reverse complement strand
TAGGGGGTTTAGTGTTAAGGGGGTTTAGGGTCAATGGTTTTTATTTGGTTTAGGTTTAAGGGTTGTTAGGGTGTTTCTGGTTTTTATGTTAAAGTTATTTAGGTTTTTGACAGTTTTCAGTGTTATGTGGTTTTAGGGTTACAAGAGATTAAGGTTTTTAGAGTTTAGCGCTTTTGGGGATAAGGAATTTTTACTGTTAATGGGGTTTAGGGTTAAGGCTATTTAGTGCTTTTAGGGTTAAGGGGGTTTAGGGTTAAGGGTTTTAGTGGTTAAGGGGTTTTAGGGCTAAGCACTTTTACAGTTTTTAAAACCTAAAAGTTCAGATTTTAAAGGTTAATTTAACCTTTTAGTGGGTTTAGGTTTCAGTGTTTTTATGGTTTTTAGGGATATAATTTCAATAGGTTTCAGGGGGGTTTGGGTTAAGGCTTTTTAGGGTTAAGGGGTTTTATAGTTGTTAGGGTTCAATCTTTCTAGGGCTTTTAAGATTAAAGGATTTTAATGTTATGGGGTATTGGGGATTTTAGGGTTAATTGTTCCTAGGGGGTTTACGGTTTGCATGTTATTGGGGTTTAGGGTTTTTTAAGCTTTTCAGCGTTAAGGGGTTTTAGGGTTTTCAGGGTTATGTGTTTTTAGAATTAAGCATTTTTAGGCTTTAGGGGTTTTAGGATTTCTAAGGTTAAGGTGATTTTGTTTTGTCGGGTTCAGTGTTTTGGGGGTCAAGGCTTTTTAACTGTTGATGGGTTTTAGGGTTAATGGTATTTAGCTTTTTTAGGGTTTTTTAGGGTTAAGCGTTTATAGAGCTAAGCATTCTAAGGGGTTTTTGGCTTTAGGGGTTTTACGATTTTTAGGTTTAAAGGGGATTTTGGTTTATTAGGGTTAAGTGGTTTGGGGTAAGGGTTTTAGGGTTTTTAGGGTTAAGATCTTTATGGGTTTTAGGGTTTGTAGGGCTAAGGGTTTTTTTGGACTAAGGCATTTTAGGGAATTTTGGGGTTAAGGCGTTTTAGGATTTTTAGGGTTTTTACGTTTAGAGCGTTTTAGGTTTTTTAGGGTAGAATGGTTTTAGGGATTTTACACCTATTAGGTTAAGGTTTAAGGGGATTTAGGGCTTCTTTTTTTTATATTAGGGTTAATGTTTGTTATGTTTTTTAGGCATTTTAGATTTTAATGGGTGTTAAGGTTGAGAGATTTTAGTTTGTTTCCTGTTAAGGGGTTTTAGTTTTAAGGGGGTTTAGGATTACGGGTTTTTACAGATAGAGGTTCTTTAGGATTTTAAGGTTAAGGGAATTTTTAAGTCAAGAGTTTTTAGAGATACGTAATTTGGGGGGGGGTTAGGGATAAGGTATTTTAGGGTTTTTAGAGTTTAGTGCTTTTAGGGTTAAAAGAATGTAAGGGTTTTAGAGTTAATCATTTTGGGGTTAAGGATTTTTAGTGTCAATGGGTTGTAGGTTTAAAGGTATTTAGACTTTTAAGGGTTAAGGGTGTTTAGGTTTTTTAGGGTTCAGTGGTTTTAGAATTAAGCATTTTCAGGGATAAGTGTTTTTAGGCTTTAGGGTTTTGACAATTTTCAGGTTTAAAGAGGTTTTTGGTTTTTTAGGATTAAGTTTTCTGGGGTTAAGGGTTTTAGGGTTTTTAGGGTTAAGTTTTTTAGGGTTTTTAGGGGTTTGTAGGGTTAAGGGAGTTTTGGATTAAGGCATTTTAGGGGTTTGGGGGTTTAAGGGTTCTTAGGGGTTTTATGTTTAGGCGTTCTTACGGGTTTTTAGAGTAAAGTGGTTTTAGGGATTTTACAGTTATTGGGGTTAGAGTTTTTAGCAGTTTTATGTGGTTTTTTTTTGCATTAAGGTTTTTTAGGTTAATGTTTCTTATGATCTTTCAGGGTTTTTAGATTTAATGGGGTTTAGGATTAAGAGATTTTAGGGGGTTTACTGTATAAGGGGGTTTAGTTGTAAGGGTTTTAGGATTACGGGTTTTTAGGCTTAGAGAGTTTTTAGGATTTTTAGGGTTAAGTGTTTTTAAAGAATTTTTAGGTTAAGAGTTTTTAGAGTTAAGTCATTTGGGGTTTTTTAGGGTTATTGGTTCCTAGTGGTTTTAGAGTTAGGTTTTTTAGCATATTGAAGGGTTTAGGGTTTTTAGGATTAAGTGAATTTAGTTTTTTAGTGTCACAGGTGTTAACAGGTTTTTAGGGTTAAGAAGTTTTAGGAATTTTAGTGTTAAGAGGTTTTAGGATTAATGGTTTTTGTGGTTTTTAGGATTAAGGGTTTTCATGGTGAAGGGTACTAGGGTTTAAGCATTATTAGGGTTTTTAAGATTAAGGGTTTTTAATGGGTAAGGGGTTTTAGGATTTAAGGGTTAAGTGTTCTTAGGGTTTTTAGGGTTTATATGTTATTGGGTTTTAGGGCTTTTAAGGTTTTTGAGCCTTAAGGGGTTTTAGGGTTAAGGGATTTTAAGGTTTTTAGGGTTAAGCTTTCTTGGGGTTAATGCTTTTTGCCTCTGAAGTTGTTTTAGGGTTAAATGGGTTTTGCGTTTTTAGGGGGTTTGGGGTTAAGTTTTTTTTAAGGTTATGGGTTCATATTGTTTTTAGCGTTTAGGTTTAAGTATTTCTAGGGTTTTTAGGTTTAAGAGGTTTTAGGGTTATAGGTTATATAGGGTTAAGAGTTTTTAAAAATTTTAGGGTTAAGGGTTTTTACATTTTATAAGGTCAAGGCTTTTGAGGTTGAGGGTGTTTAGGGGTTTTGGTTCAAGGGGTTTTAGGGGTTTCATGTTAATGGGTTTTAGGATTTTCAAAGTTTTTAGTGTTAAATGGTTTTAGAGTTAAGGGATTTTGGGGGGTTTTAGGCTTAAGAGTTATTGGGGTTAAAGGTTTTTTACTGCCAAGGGGGTTTTAGGCTTAAGGGTTTTAAGGATTTTTCGGTTAAGGGTTTCTATGGTTAAGGGGGTTTAGGCTTAAGCATTTTTAGGGGTTTTAGGGGTTAGTATTAAGTGATTTTAGTTTTTTTAGGGTTATGGGGGTTTATTGGTTTTAGGGGTAAGGAGTTTTAGGGGGTTTAGTGTTAAGGGGGTTTAGGGTCAATGGTTTTTATTTGGTTTAGGGTTAAGGGTTGTTAGGGTGTTTCTGGTTTTTATGTTAAAGTTATTTAGGTTTTTGACAGTTTTCAGTGTTATGTGGTTTTAGGGTTACAAGAGATTAAGGTTTTTAGAGTTTAGCGCTTTTGGGGTTAAGGATTTTTACTGTTAATGGGGTTTAGGGTTAAGGCTATTTAGTGCTTTTAGGGTTAAGGGGGTTTAGGGTTAAGGGTTTTAGTGGTTAAGGGGTTTTAGGGCTAAGCACTTTTACAGTTTTTTAAAACCTAAAAGTTCAGATTTTAAAGGTTAATTTAACCTTTTAGTGGGTTTAGGTTTCAGTGTTTTTATGGTTTTTAGGGATATAATTTCAATAGGTTTCAGGGGGGTTGGGTTAAGGCTTTTTAGGGTTAAGGGGTTTTATAGTTGTTAGGGTTCAATCTTTCTAGGGCTTTTAAGATTAAAGGATTTTAATGTTATGGGGTATTGGGGATTTTAGGGTTAATTGTTCCTAGGGGGTTTACGGTTTGCATGTTATTGGGGTTTAGGGTTTTTAAGCTTTTCAGCGTTAAGGGGTTTTAGGGTTTTCAGGGTTATGTGTTTTTAGAATTAAGCATTTTTAGGCTTTAGGGGTTTTAGGATTTCTAAGGTTAAAGGTGATTTTGTTTTGTCGGGTTCAGTGTTTTGGGGGTCAAGGCTTTTTAACTGTTGATGGGTTTTAGGGTTAATGGTATTTAGCTTTTTTTAGGGTTTTTTTAGGGTTAAGCGTTTATAGAGCTAAGCATTCTAAGGGGTTTTTGGCTTTAGGGGTTTTACGATTTTTAGGTTTAAAGGGGATTTTGGTTTATTAGGGTTAAGTGGTTTTAGGGTTAATGGTTTTTAGGGTTTTTTAGGGTTAAGATCTTTATGGTTTTAGGGGTTTGTAGGGCTAAGGGTTTTTTTGGACTAAGGCATTTTAGGGATTTGGGGTTAAGGCGTTTTAGATTTTTAGGGTTTTTACGTTTAGAGCGTTTTAGGTTTTTTTAGGGTAGAATGGTTTTAGGGATTTTACACCTATTTAGGGTTAAGGCTTTAAGGGGATTTAGGGCTTTTTTTTTATTTAGGGTTAATGTTTGTTATGTTTTTAGGCTTTTTAGATTTAATGGGTGTTAAGGTTGAGAGATTTTAGTTTGTTTCATGTTAAGGGGTTTTAGTTTTAAGGGGGTTTAGGATTACGGGTTTTTACAGATAGAGGTTCTTTAGGATTTTAAGGTTAAGGGAATTTTTAAGTCAAGAGTTTTTAGAGATACGTAATTTGGGGGGGGGGTTAGGGATAAGGTATTTTAGGGTTTTTAGAGTTTAGTGCTTTTAGGGTTAAAAGAATGTAAGGGTTTTAGAGTTTAATCATTTTGGGGTTAAGGATTTTTAGTGTCAATGGGTTGTAGGTTTAAAGGTATTTAGACTTTTAAGGGTTAAGGGGGTTTAGGTTTTTTAGGGTTCAGTGGTTTTAGAATTAAGCATTTCAGGGATAAGTTTTTTTAGGCTTTAGGGTTTTGACAATTTTCAGGTTTAAAGAGGTTTTTGGTTTTTTAGGATTATGTTTTCTGGGGTTAAGGGTTTTAGGGTTTTTAGGGTTAAGTTTTTTAGGGTTTTTAGGGTTTGTAGGGTTAAGGGAGTTTTGGATTAAGGCATTTTAGGGGGTTTGGGGGTTAAGGGTTCTTAGGGGTTTTATGTTTAGGCGTTCTTACGGGTTTTTAGAGTAAAGTGGTTTTAGGGATTTTACAGTTATTGGGGTTTAGAGTTTTTTAGCAGTTTTATGTGGTTTTTTTTTGCATTAAGGTTTTTTAGGTTAATGTTTCTTATGATTTTCAGGGTTTTTAGATTTAATGGGGTTTAGGATTAAGAGATTTTAGGGGGTTTACTGTATAAGGGGGTTTAGTTGTAAGGGTTTTAGGATTACGGGTTTTTAGGCTTAGAGAGTTTTTAGGATTTTTAGGGTTAAGTGTTTTTAAAGAATTTTTAGGTTAAGAGTTTTTTAGAGTTAAGTCATTTGGGGTTTTTTAGGGTTATTGGTTCCTAGTGGTTTTAGAGTTAGGTTTTTTAGCATATTGAAGGGTTTAGGGTTTTTAGGATTAAGTGAATTTAGTTTTTTTAGTGTCACAGGTGTTAACAGGTTTTTAGGGTTAAGAAGTTTTAGGAATTTTAGTGTTAAGAGGTTTTAGGATTAATGGTTTTTGTGGTTTTTAGGATTAAGGGTTTTCATGGTGAAGGGTACTAGGGTTTAAGCATTATTAGGGTTTTTAAGATTAAGGGTTTTAATGGGTAAGGGGTTTTAGGGATTTAAGGGTTAAGTGTTCTTAGGGTTTTTAGGGTTTATATGTTATTGGGTTTTTAGGGCTTTTAAGGTTTTGAGCCTTAAGGGGTTTTAGGGTTAAGGGGATTTTAAGGTTTTTAGGGTTAAGCTTTCTTGGGGGTTAATGCTTTTTGCCTCTGAAGTTGTTTTAGGGTTAAATGGGTTTTGCGTTTTTAGGGGGTTTGGGGTTAAGTTTTTTTTAAGGTTATGGGTTCATATTGTTTTTAGCGTTTAGGTTTAAGTATTTCTAGGGTTTTTAGGTTTAAGAGGTTTTAGGGTTATAGGTTATATAGGGTTAAGAGTTTTTAAAAATTTTAGGGTTAAGGGTTTTTACATTTTATAAGGTCAAGGCTTTTGAGGTTGAGGGTGTTTAGGGGTTTTGGTTCAAGGGGTTTTAGGGGTTTCATGTTAATGGGTTTTAGGATTTTCAAAGTTTTTAGTGTTAAATGGTTTTAGAGTTAAGGGATTTTGGGGGGGTTTTAGGCTTAAGAGTTATTGGGGTTAAAGGTTTTTTACTGCAAGGGGTTTTAGGCTTAAGGGTTTTAAGGATTTTTCGGTTAAGGGTTTCTATGGTTAAGGGGGTTTAGGCTTAAGCATTTTTAGGGGTTTTAGGGGTTAGTATTAAGTGATTTTAGTTTTTTTAGGGTTATGGGGGTTTATTGGTTTTAGGGGGTAAGGAGTTTTAGGGGGTTTAGTGTTAAGGGGGGTTTAGGGTCAATGGTTTTTATTTGGTTTAGGTTTAAGGGTTGTTAGGGTGTTTCTGGTTTTTATGTTAAAGTTATTTAGGTTTTTGACAGTTTTCAGTGTTATGTGGTTTTAGGGTTACAAGAGATTAAGGTTTTTAGAGTTTAGCGCTTTTGGGGTTAAGGATTTTTACTGTTAATGGGGTTTAGGGTTAAGGCTATTTAGTGCTTTTAGGGTTAAGGGGGTTTAGGGTTAAGGGTTTTAGTGGTTAAGGGGTTTTAGGGCTAAGCACTTTTACAGTTTTTAAAACCTAAAAGTTCAGATTTTAAAGGTTAATTTAACCTTTTAGTGGGTTTAGGTTTCAGTGTTTTTATGGTTTTTAGGGATATAATTTCAATAGGTTTCAGGGGGGTTGGGTTAAGGCTTTTAGGGGTTAAGGGGTTTTATAGTTGTTAGGGTTCAATCTTTCTAGGGCTTTTAAGATTAAAGGATTTTAATGTTATGGGGGTATTGGGGATTTTAGGGTTAATTGTTCCTAGGGGGTTTACGGTTTTGCATGTTATTGGGGTTTAGGGTTTTTAAGCTTTTCAGCGTTAAGGGGTTTTAGGGTTTTCAGGGTTATGTGTTTTTAGAATTAAGCATTTTTAGGCTTTAGGGGTTTTAGGATTTCTAAGGTTAAAGGTGATTTTGTTTTGTCGGGTTCAGTGTTTTGGGGGTCAAGGCTTTTTAACTGTTGATGGGTTTTAGGGTTAATGGTATTTAGCTTTTTTAGGGTTTTTTAGGGTTAAGCGTTTATAGAGCTAAGCATTCTAAGGGGTTTTTGGCTTTAGGGGTTTTACGATTTTTAGGTTTAAAGGGGATTTTGGTTTATTAGGGTTAAGTGGTTTGGGGTTAAGGGTTTTAGGGTTTTTAGGGTTAAGATCTTTATGGGTTTTAGGGTTTGTAGGGCTAAGGGTTTTTTTGGACTAAGGCATTTTAGGGAATTTGGGGTTAAGGCGTTTTAGGATTTTTAGGGTTTTTACGTTTAGAGCGTTTTAGGTTTTTTAGGGTAGAATGGTTTAGGGATTTTACACCTATTAGGGTTAAGGTTTAAGGGGATTTAGGGCTTTTTTTTTATTTAGGGTTAATGTTTGTTATGTTTTTTAGGCTTTTTAGATTTAATGGGTGTTAAGGTTGAGAGATTTTAGTTTGTTTCCTGTTAAGGGGTTTTAGTTTTAAGGGGGTTTAGGATTACGGGTTTTTACAGATAGAGGTTCTTTAGGATTTTAAGGTTAAGGGAATTTTTAAGTCAAGAGTTTTTAGAGATACGTAATTTGGGGGGGGGTTAGGGATAAGGTATTTTAGGGTTTTTAGAGTTTAGTGCTTTTAGGGTTAAAAGAATGTAAGGGTTTTAGAGTTAATCATTTTGGGGTTAAGGATTTTTAGTGTCAATGGGTTGTAGGTTTAAAGGTATTTAGACTTTTAAGGGTTAAGGGGGTTTAGGTTTTTTAGGGTTCAGTGGTTTTAGAATTAAGCATTTTCAGGGATAAGTTTTTTTAGGCTTTAGGGTTTTGACAATTTTCAGGTTTAAAGAGGTTTTTGGGTTTTTTAGGATTATGTTTTCTGGGGTTAAGGGTTTTAGGGTTTTTAGGGTTAAGTTTTTTAGGGTTTTTAGGGTTTGTAGGGTTAAGGGAGTTTTGGATTAAGGCATTTTAGGGGTTTGGGGGTTAAGGGTTCTTAGGGGTTTTATGTTTAGGCGTTCTTACGGGTTTTTAGAGTAAAGTGGCTTTTAGGGATTTTACAGTTATTGGGGTTTAGAGTTTTTAGCAGTTTTATGTGGTTTTTTTTGCATTAAGGTTTTTTAGGTTAATGTTTCTTATGATTTTCAGGGTTTTTAGATTTAATGGGGTTTAGGATTAAGAGATTTTAGGGGGTTTACTGTATAAGGGGGTTTAGTTGTAAGGGTTTTAGGATTACGGGTTTTTAGGCTTAGAGAGTTTTTAGGATTTTTAGGGTTAAGTGTTTTTAAAGAATTTTTAGGTTAAGAGTTTTTAGAGTTAAGTCATTTGGGGTTTTTTAGGGTTATTGGTTCCTAGTGGTTTTAGAGTTAGGTTTTTTAGCATATTGAAGGGTTTAGGGTTTTTAGGATTAAGTGAATTTAGTTTTTTAGTGTCACAGGTGTTAACAGGTTTTTAGGGTTAAGAAGTTTTAGGAATTTTAGTGTTAAGAGGTTTTAGGATTAATGGTTTTTGTGGTTTTTAGGATTAAGGGTTTTCATGGTGAAGGGTACTAGGGTTTAAGCATTATTAGGGTTTTTAAGATTAAGGGTTTTAATGGGTAAGGGGTTTTAGGGATTTAAGGGTTAAGTGTTCTTAGGGTTTTTAGGGTTTATATGTTATTGGGTTTTAGGGCTTTTAAGGTTTTGAGCCTTAAGGGGTTTTTAGGGTTAAGGGATTTTAAGGTTTTTAGGGTTAAGCTTTCTTGGGGTTAATGCTTTTTGCCTCTGAAGTTGTTTTAGGGTTAAATGGGTTTTGCGTTTTTAGGGGGTTTGGGGTTAAGTTTTTTTTAAGGTTATGGGTTCATATTGTTTTTAGCGTTTAGGTTTAAGTATTTCTAGGGTTTTTAGGTTTAAGAGGTTTTAGGGTTATAGGTTATATAGGGTTAAGAGTTTTTAAAAATTTTAGGGTTAAGGGTTTTTACATTTTATAAGGTCAAGGCTTTTGAGGTTGAGGGTGTTTAGGGGTTTTGGTTCAAGGGGTTTTAGGGGTTTCATGTTAATGGGTTTTAGGATTTTCAAAGTTTTTAGTGTTAAATGGTTTTAGAGTTAAGGGATTTTGGGGGGGTTTTAGGCTTAAGAGTTATTGGGGTTAAAGGTTTTTACTGCCAAGGGGGTTTTAGGCTTAAGGGTTTTAAGGATTTTTCGGTTAAGGGTTTCTATGGTTAAGGGGGTTTAGGCTTAAGCATTTTTAGGGGTTTTAGGGGTTAGTATTAAGTGATTTTAGTTTTTTTAGGGTTATGGGGGTTTATTGGTTTTAGGGGTAAGGAGTTTTAGGGGGTTTAGTGTTAAGGGGGTTTAGGGTCAATGGTTTTTATTTGGTTTAGGTTTAAGGGTTGTTAGGGTGTTTCTGGTTTTTATGTTAAAGTTATTTAGGTTTTTGACAGTTTTCAGTGTTATGTGGTTTTAGGGTTACAAGAGATTAAGGTTTTTAGAGTTTAGCGCTTTTGGGGTTAAGGATTTTTACTGTTAATGGGGTTTAGGGTTAAGGCTATTTAGTGCTTTTAGGGTTAAGGGGGTTTAGGGTTAAGGGTTTTAGTGGTTAAGGGGTTTTAGGGCTAAGCACTTTTACAGTTTTTAAAACCTAAAAGTTCAGATTTTAAAGGTTAATTTAACCTTTTAGTGGGTTTAGGTTTCAGTGTTTTTATGGTTTTTAGGGATATAATTTCAATAGGTTTCAGGGGGGTTGGGTTAAGGCTTTTTAGGGTTAAGGGGTTTTATAGTTGTTAGGGTTCAATCTTTCTAGGGCTTTTAAGATTAAAGGATTTTAATGTTATGGGGTATTGGGGATTTTAGGGTTAATTGTTCCTAGGGGGTTTACGGTTTGCATGTTATTGGGGTTTAGGGTTTTTAAGCTTTTCAGCGTTAAGGGGTTTTAGGGTTTTCAGGGTTATGTGTTTTTAGAATTAAGCATTTTTAGGCTTTAGGGGTTTTAGGATTTCTAAGGTTAAAGGTGATTTTGTTTTGTCGGGTTCAGTGTTTTGGGGGTCAAGGCTTTTTAACTGTTGATGGGTTTTAGGGTTAATGGTATTTAGCTTTTTTAGGGTTTTTTAGGGTTAAGCGTTTATAGAGCTAAGCATTCTAAGGGGTTTTTGGCTTTAGGGGTTTTACGATTTTTAGGTTTAAAGGGGATTTTGGTTTATTAGGGTTAAGTGGTTTGGGGTTAAGGGTTTTAGGGTTTTTAGGGTTAAGATCTTTATGGGTTTTAGGGTTTGTAGGGCTAAGGGTTTTTTTGGACTAAGGCATTTTAGGGAATTTGGGGGTTAAGGCGTTTTAGGATTTTTAGGGTTTTTACGTTTAGAGCGTTTTAGGTTTTTTAGGGTAGAATGGTTTTAGGGATTTTACAGCCTATTAGGGTTAAGGTTTAAGGGGATTTAGGGCTTTTTTTTTATTTAGGGTTAATGTTTGTTATGTTTTTTAGGCTTTTTAGATTTAATGGGTGTTAAGGTTGAGAGATTTTAGTTTGTTTCCTGTTAAGGGGTTTTAGTTTTAAGGGGGGTTTAGGATTACGGGTTTTTACAGATAGAGGTTCTTTAGGATTTTTAAGGTTAAGGGAATTTTTAAGTCAAGAGTTTTTAGAGATACGTAATTTGGGGGGGGGGTTAGGGATAAGGTATTTTAGGGTTTTTAGAGTTTAGTGCTTTTAGGGTTAAAAGAATGTAAGGGTTTTAGAGTTAATCATTTTGGGGTTAAGGATTTTTAGTGTCAATGGGTTGTAGGTTTAAAGGTATTTAGACTTTTAAGGGTTAAGGGGGTTTAGGTTTTTTAGGGTTCAGTGGTTTTAGAATTAAGCATTTTCAGGGATAAGTTTTTTTAGGCTTTAGGGTTTTGACAATTTTCAGGTTTAAAGAGGTTTTTGGTTTTTTAGGATTATGTTTTCTGGGGTTAAGGGTTTTAGGGTTTTTAGGGTTAAGTTTTTTAGGGTTTTTAGGGTTTGTAGGGTTAAGGGAGTTTTGGATTAAGGCATTTTAGGGGTTTGGGGGTTAAGGGTTCTTAGGGGTTTTATGTTTAGGCGTTCTTACGGGTTTTTAGAGTAAAGTGGTTTTAGGGATTTTACAGTTATTGGGGTTTAGAGTTTTTAGCAGTTTTATGTGGTTTTTTTTTGCATTAAGGTTTTTTAGGTTAATGTTTCTTATGATTTTCAGGGTTTTTAGATTTAATGGGGTTTAGGATTAAGAGATTTTAGGGGGTTTACTGTATAAGGGGGTTTAGTTGTAAGGGTTTTAGGATTACGGGTTTTTAGGCTTAGAGAGTTTTTAGGATTTTTAGGGTTAAGTGTTTTTAAAGAATTTTTAGGTTAAGAGTTTTTAGAGTTAAGTCATTTGGGGTTTTTTAGGGTTATTGGTTCCTAGTGGTTTTAGAGTTAGGTTTTTTAGCATATTGAAGGGTTTAGGGTTTTTAGGATTAAGTGAATTTAGTTTTTTAGTGTCACAGGTGTTAACAGGTTTTTAGGGTTAAGAAGTTTTAGGAATTTTAGTGTTAAGAGGTTTTAGGATTAATGGTTTTTGTGGTTTTTAGGGTTAAGGGTTTTCATGGTGAAGGGTACTAGGGTTTAAGCATTATTAGGGTTTTTAAGATTAAGGGTTTTAATGGGTAAGGGGTTTTAGGGATTTAAGGGTTAAGTGTTCTTAGGGTTTTTAGGGTTTATATGTTATTGGGTTTTAGGGCTTTTAAGGTTTTGAGCCTTAAGGGGTTTTAGGGTTAAGGGATTTTAAGGTTTTTAGGGTTAAGCTTTCTTGGGGTTAATGCTTTTTGCCTCTGAAGTTGTTTTAGGGTTAAATGGGTTTTGCGTTTTTAGGGGGTTTGGGGTTAAGTTTTTTTTAAGGTTATGGGTTCATATTGTTTTTAGCGTTTAGGTTTAAGTATTTCTAGGGTTTTTAGGTTTAAGAGGTTTTAGGGTTATAGGTTATATAGGGTTAAGAGTTTTTAAAAATTTTAGGGTTAAGGGTTTTTACATTTTATAAGGTCAAGGCTTTTGAGGTTGAGGGTGTTTAGGGGTTTTGGTTCAAGGGGTTTTAGGGGTTTCATGTTAATGGGTTTTAGGATTTTCAAAGTTTTTAGTGTTAAATGGTTTTAGAGTTAAGGGATTTTGGGGGGGTTTTAGGCTTAAGAGTTATTGGGGTTAAAGGTTTTTACTGCCAAGGGGGGTTTTAGGCTTAAGGGTTTTAAGGATTTTTCGGTTAAGGGTTTCTATGGTTAAGGGGGTTTAGGCTTAAGCATTTTTAGGGGTTTTAGGGGTTAGTATTAAGTGATTTTGGTTTTTTTAGGGTTATGGGGGTTTATTGGTTTTAGGGGTAAGGAGTTTTAGGGGGTTTAGAGTTAAGGGGGTTTAGGGTCAATGGTTTTTACTTGGTTTAGGTTTAAGGGTTGTTAGGGTGTTTCTGGTTTTTATGTTAAAGTTATTTAGGTTTTTGACAGTTTTCAGTGTTATGTGGTTTTAGGGTTACAAGAGATTAAGGTTTTTAGAGTTTAGCGCTTTTGGGGTTAAGGATTTTTACTGTTAATGGGGTTTAGGGTTAAGGCTATTTAGTGCTTTTAGGGTTAAGGGGGTTTAGGGTTAAGGGTTTTAGTGGTTAAGGGGTTTTAGGGCTAAGCACTTTTACAGTTTTTAAAACCTAAAAGTTCAGATTTTAAAGGTTAATTTAACCTTTTAGTGGGTTTAGGTTTCAGTGTTTTTATGGTTTTTAGGGATATAATTTCAATAGGTTTCAGGGGGGTTGGGTTAAGGCTTTTTAGGGTTAAGGGGTTTTATAGTTGTTAGGGTTCAATCTTTCTAGGGCTTTTAAGATTAAAGGATTTTAATGTTATGGGGTATTGGGGATTTTAGGGTTAATTGTTCCTAGGGGGTTTACGGTTTGCATGTTATTGGGGTTTAGGGTTTTTAAGCTTTTCAGCGTTAAGGGGTTTTAGGGTTTTCAGGGTTATGTGTTTTTAGAATTAAGCATTTTTAGGCTTTAGGGGTTTTAGGATTTCTAAGGTTAAAGGTGATTTTGTTTTGTCGGGTTCAGTGTTTTGGGGGTCAAGGCTTTTTAACTGTTGATGGGTTTTAGGGTTAATGGTATTTAGCTTTTTTAGGGTTTTTTAGGGTTAAGCGTTTATAGAGCTAAGCATTCTAAGGGGTTTTTGGCTTTAGGGGTTTTACGATTTTTAGGTTTAAAGGGGATTTTGGTTTATTAGGGTTAAGTGGTTTGGGGTTAAGGGTTTTAGGGTTTTTAGGGTTAAGATCTTTATGGGTTTTAGGGTTTGTAGGGCTAAGGGTTTTTTTGGACTAAGGCATTTTAGGGAATTTGGGGTTAAGGCGTTTTAGGATTTTTAGGGTTTTTACGTTTAGAGCGTTTTAGGTTTTTTAGGGTAGAATGGTTTTAGGGATTTTACACCTATTAGGGTTAAGGTTTAAGGGGATTTAGGGCTTTTTTTTTATTTAGGGTTAATGTTTGTTATGTTTTTTAGGCTTTTTAGATTTAATGGGTGTTAAGGTTGAGAGATTTTAGTTTGTTTCCTGTTAAGGGGTTTTAGTTTTAAGGGGGTTTAGGATTACGGGTTTTTACAGATAGAGGTTCTTTAGGATTTTAAGGTTAAGGGAATTTTTAAGTCAAGAGTTTTTAGAGATACGTAATTTGGGGGGGGGGTTAGGGATAAGGTATTTTAGGGTTTTTAGAGTTTAGTGCTTTTAGGGTTAAAAGAATGTAAGGGTTTTAGAGTTAATCATTTTGGGGTTAAGGATTTTTAGTGTCAATGGGTTGTAGGTTTAAAGGTATTTAGACTTTTAAGGGTTAAGGGGGTTTAGGTTTTTTAGGGTTCAGTGGTTTTAGAATTAAGCATTTTCAGGGATAAGTTTTTTTAGGCTTTAGGGTTTTGACAATTTTCAGGTTTAAAGAGGTTTTTGGTTTTTTAGGATTATGTTTTCTGGGGTTAAGGGTTTTAGGGTTTTTAGGGTTAAGTTTTTTAGGGTTTTTAGGGTTTGTAGGGTTAAGGGAGTTTTGGATTAAGGCATTTTAGGGGTTTGGGGGTTAAGGGTTCTTAGGGGTTTTATGTTTAGGCGTTCTTACGGGTTTTTAGAGTAAAGTGGTTTTAGGGATTTTACAGTTATTGGGGTTTAGAGTTTTTAGCAGTTTTATGTGGTTTTTTTTGCATTAAGGTTTTTTAGGTTAATGTTTCTTATGATTTTCAGGGTTTTTAGATTTAATGGGGTTTAGGATTAAGAGATTTTAGGGGGTTTACTGTATAAGGGGGTTTAGTTGTAAGGGTTTTAGGATTACGGGTTTTTAGGCTTAGAGAGTTTTTAGGATTTTTAGGGTTAAGTGTTTTTAAAGAATTTTTAGGTTAAGAGTTTTTAGAGTTAAGTCATTTGGGGTTTTTTAGGGTTATTGGTTCCTAGTGGTTTTAGAGTTAGGTTTTTTAGCATATTGAAGGGTTTAGGGTTTTTAGGATTAAGTGAATTTAGTTTTTTAGTGTCACAGGTGTTAACAGGTTTTTAGGGTTAAGAAGTTTTAGGAATTTTAGTGTTAAGAGGTTTTAGGATTAATGGTTTTTGTGGTTTTTAGGGTTAAGGGTTTTCATGGTGAAGGGTACTAGGGTTTAAGCATTATTAGGGTTTTTAAGATTAAGGGTTTTAATGGGTAAGGGGTTTTAGGGATTTAAGGGTTAAGTGTTCTTAGGGTTTTTAGGGTTTATATGTTATTGGGTTTTAGGGCTTTTAAGGTTTTGAGCCTTAAGGGGTTTTAGGGTTAAGGGATTTTAAGGTTTTTAGGGTTAAGCTTTCTTGGGGTTAATGCTTTTTGCCTCTGAAGTTGTTTTAGGGTTAAATGGGTTTTGCGTTTTTAGGGGGTTTGGGGTTAAGTTTTTTTTAAGGTTATGGGTTCATATTGTTTTTAGCGTTTAGGTTTAAGTATTTCTAGGGTTTTTAGGTTTAAGAGGTTTTAGGGTTATAGGTTATATAGGGTTAAGAGTTTTTAAAAATTTTAGGGTTAAGGGTTTTTACGTTTTATAAGGTCAAGGCTTTTGAGGTTGAGGGTGTTCAGGGGTTTTGGTTCAAGGGGTTTTAGGGGTTTCATGTTAATGGGGTTTAGGATTTTCAAAGTTTTTAGTGTTAAATGGTTTTAGAGTTAAGGGATTTGGGGGGGGTTTTAGGCTTAAGAGTTATTGGGGTTAAAGGTTTTTACTGCCAAGGGGGGTTTAGGCTTAAGGGTTTTAAGGATTTTTCGGTTAAGGGTTTCTATGGTTAAGGGGGTTTAGGCTTAAGCATTTTTAGGGGTTTTAGGGGTTAGTATTAAGTGATTTTAGTTTTTTTAGGGTTATGGGGGTTTATTGGTTTTAGGGGTAAGGAGTTTTAGGGGGTTTAGTGTTAAGGGGGTTTAGGGTCAATGGTTTTTATTTGGTTTAGGTTTAAGGGTTGTTAGGGTGTTTCTGGTTTTTATGTTAAAGTTATTTAGGTTTTTGACAGTTTTCAGTGTTATGTGGTTTTAGGGTTACAAGAGATTAAGGTTTTTAGAGTTTAGCGCTTTTGGGGTTAAGGATTTTTACTGTTAATGGGGTTTAGGGTTAAGGCTATTTAGTGCTTTTAGGGTTAAGGGGGTTTAGGGTTAAGGGTTTTAGTGGTTAAGGGGTTTTAGGGCTAAGCACTTTTACAGTTTTTAAAACCTAAAAGTTCAGATTTTAAAGGTTAATTTAACCTTTTAGTGGGTTTAGGTTTCAGTGTTTTTATGGTTTTTAGGGATATAATTTCAATAGGTTTCAGGGGGGTTGGGTTAAGGCTTTTTAGGGTTAAGGGGTTTTATAGTTGTTAGGGTTCAATCTTTCTAGGGCTTTTAAGATTAAAGGATTTTAATGTTATGGGGTATTGGGGATTTTAGGGTTAATTGTTCCTAGGGGGTTTACGGTTTGCATGTTATTGGGGTTTAGGGTTTTTAAGCTTTTCAGCGTTAAGGGGTTTTAGGGGTTTTCAGGGTTATGTGTTTTTAGAATTAAGCATTTTTAGGCTTTAGGGGTTTTAGGATTTCTAAGGTTAAAGGTGATTTTGTTTTGTCGGGTTCAGTGTTTTGGGGGTCAAGGCTTTTTAACTGTTGATGGGTTTTAGGGTTAATGGTATTTAGCTTTTTTAGGGTTTTTTAGGGTTAAGCGTTTATAGAGCTAAGCATTCTAAGGGGTTTTTGGCTTTAGGGGTTTTACGATTTTTAGGTTTAAAGGGGATTTTGGTTTATTAGGGTTAAGTGGTTTGGGGTTAAGGGTTTTAGGGTTTTTAGGGTTAAGATCTTTATGGGTTTTAGGGTTTGTAGGGCTAAGGGTTTTTTTGGACTAAGGCATTTTAGGGAATTTGGGGTTAAGGCGTTTTAGGATTTTTAGGGTTTTTACGTTTAGAGCGTTTTAGGTTTTTTAGGGTAGAATGGTTTTAGGGATTTTACACCTATTAGGGTTAAGGTTTAAGGGGATTTAGGGCTTTTTTTTTATTTAGGGTTAATGTTTGTTATGTTTTTTAGGCTTTTTAGATTTAATGGGTGTTAAGGTTGAGAGATTTTAGTTTGTTTCCTGTTAAGGGGTTTTAGTTTTAAGGGGGTTTAGGATTACGGGTTTTTACAGATAGAGGTTCTTTAGGATTTTAAGGTTAAGGGAATTTTTAAGTCAAGAGTTTTTAGAGATACGTAATTTGGGGGGGGGTTAGGGATAAGGTATTTTAGGGTTTTTAGAGTTTAGTGCTTTTAGGGTTAAAAGAATGTAAGGGTTTTAGAGTTAATCATTTTGGGGTTAAGGATTTTTAGTGTCAATGGGTTGTAGGTTTAAAGGTATTTAGACTTTTAAGGGTTAAGGGGGTTTAGGTTTTTTAGGGTTCAGTGGTTTTAGAATTAAGCATTTTCAGGGATAAGTTTTTTTAGGCTTTAGGGTTTTGACAATTTTCAGGTTTAAAGAGGTTTTTGGTTTTTTAGGATTATGTTTTCTGGGGTTAAGGGTTTTAGGGTTTTTAGGGTTAAGTTTTTTAGGGTTTTTAGGGTTTGTAGGGTTAAGGGAGTTTTGGATTAAGGCATTTTAGGGGTTTGGGGGTTAAGGGTTCTTAGGGGTTTTATGTTTAGGCGTTCTTACGGGTTTTTAGAGTAAAGTGGTTTTAGGGATTTTACAGTTATTGGGGTTTAGAGTTTTTAGCAGTTTTATGTGGTTTTTTTTGCATTAAGGTTTTTTAGGTTAATGTTTCTTATGATTTTCAGGGTTTTTAGATTTAATGGGGTTTAGGATTAAGAGATTTTAGGGGGTTTACTGTATAAGGGGGTTTAGTTGTAAGGGTTTTAGGATTACGGGTTTTTAGGCTTAGAGAGTTTTTAGGATTTTTAGGGTTAAGTGTTTTTAAAGAATTTTTAGGTTAAGAGTTTTTAGAGTTAAGTCATTTGGGGTTTTTTAGGGTTATTGGTTCCTAGTGGTTTTAGAGTTAGGTTTTTTAGCATATTGAAGGGTTTAGGGTTGTTTTAGGTTAGGATTAAGTGAATTTAGTTTTTTAGTGTCACAGGTGTTAACAGGTTTTTAGGGTTAAGAAGTTTTAGGAATTTTAGTGTTAAGAGGCTTTTAGGATTAATGGTTTTTGTGGTTTTTAGGATTAAGGGTTTTCATGGTGAAGGGTACTAGGGTTTAAGCATTATTAGGGTTTTTAAGATTAAGGGTTTTAATGGGTAAGGGGTTTTAGGGATTTAAGGGTTAAGTGTTCTTAGGGTTTTTTAGGGTTTATATGTTATTGGGTTTTAGGGCTTTTAAGGTTTTGAGCCTTAAGGGGTTTTAGGGTTAAGGGATTTTAAGGTTTTTAGGGTTAAGCTTTCTTGGGGTTAATGCTTTTTGCCTCTGAAGTTGTTTTAGGGTTAAATGGGTTTTGCGTTTTTAGGGGGTTTGGGGTTAAGTTTTTTTTAAGGTTATGGGTTCATATTGTTTTTAGCGTTTAGGTTTAAGTATTTCTAGGGTTTTTAGGTTTAAGAGGTTTTAGGGTTATAGGTTATATAGGGTTAAGAGTTTTTAAAAATTTTAGGGTTAAGGGTTTTTACATTTTATAAGGTCAAGGCTTTTGAGGTTGAGGGTGTTTAGGGGTTTTGGTTCAAGGGGTTTTAGGGGTTTCATGTTAATGGGTTTTAGGATTTTCAAAGTTTTTAGTGTTAAATGGTTTTAGAGTTAAGGGATTTTGGGGGGTTTTAGGCTTAAGAGTTATTGGGGTTAAAGGTTTTTACTGCCAAGGGGGGTTTAGGCTTAAGGGTTTTAAGGATTTTTCGGTTAAGGGTTTCTATGGTTAAGGGGGTTTAGGCTTAAGCATTTTTAGGGGTTTTAGGGGTTAGTATTAAGTGATTTTAGTTTTTTTAGGGTTATGGGGGTTTATTGGTTTTAGGGGTAAGGAGTTTTAGGGGGTTTAGTGTTAAGGGGGTTTAGGGTCAACGGTTTTTATTTGGTTTAGGTTTAAGGGTTGTTAGGGTGTTTCTGGTTTTTATGTTAAAGTTATTTAGGTTTTTGACAGTTTTCAGTGTTATGTGGTTTTAGGGTTACAAGAGATTAAGGTTTTTAGAGTTTAGCGCTTTTGGGGTTAAGGATTTTTACTGTTAATGGGGTTTAGGGTTAAGGCTATTTAGTGCTTTTAGGGTTAAGGGGGTTTAGGGTTAAGGGTTTTAGTGGTTAAGGGGTTTTAGGGCTAAGCACTTTTACAGTTTTTAAAACCTAAAAGTTCAGATTTTAAAGGTTAATTTAACCTTTTAGTGGGTTTAGGTTTCAGTGTTTTTATGGTTTTTAGGGATATAATTTCAATAGGTTTCAGGGGGGTTGGGTTAAGGCTTTTTAGGGTTAAGGGGTTTTATAGTTGTTAGGGTTCAATCTTTCTAGGGCTTTTAAGATTAAAGGATTTTAATGTTATGGGGTATTGGGGATTTTAGGGTTAATTGTTCCTAGGGGGTTTACGGTTTGCATGTTATTGGGGTTTAGGGTTTTTAAGCTTTTCAGCGTTAAGGGGTTTTAGGGTTTTCAGGGTTATGTGTTTTTAGAATTAAGCATTTTTAGGCTTTAGGGGTTTTAGGATTTCTAAGGTTAAAGGTGATTTTGTTTTGTCGGGTTCAGTGTTTTGGGGGTCAAGGCTTTTTAACTGTTGATGGGTTTTAGGGTTAATGGTATTTAGCTTTTTTTAGGGTTTTTTAGGGTTAAGCGTTTATAGAGCTAAGCATTCTAAGGGGTTTTTGGCTTTAGGGGTTTTACGATTTTTAGGTTTAAAGGGGATTTTGGTTTATTAGGGTTAAGTGGTTTGGGGTTAAGGGTTTTAGGGTTTTTAGGGTTAAGATCTTTATGGGTTTTAGGGTTTGTAGGGCTAAGGGTTTTTTTGGACTAAGGCATTTTAGGGAATTTGGGGTTAAGGCGTTTTAGGATTTTTAGGGTTTTTACGTTTAGAGCGTTTTAGGTTTTTTAGGGTAGAATGGTTTTAGGGATTTTACACCTATTAGGGTTAAGGTTTAAGGGGATTTAGGGCTTTTTTTTTATTTAGGGTTAATGTTTGTTATGTTTTTTAGGCTTTTTAGATTTAATGGGTGTTAAGGTTGAGAGATTTTAGTTTGTTTCCTGTTAAGGGGTTTTAGTTTTAAGGGGGTTTAGGATTACGGGTTTTTACAGATAGAGGTTCTTTAGGATTTTAAGGTTAAGGGAATTTTTAAGTCAAGAGTTTTTAGAGATACGTAATTTGGGGGGGGGTTAGGGATAAGGTATTTTAGGGTTTTTAGAGTTTAGTGCTTTTAGGGTTAAAAGAATGTAAGGGTTTTAGAGTTAATCATTTTGGGGTTAAGGATTTTTAGTGTCAATGGGTTGTAGGTTTAAAGGTATTTAGACTTTTAAGGGTTAAGGGGGTTTAGGTTTTTTAGGGTTCAGTGGTTTTAGAATTAAGCATTTTCAGGGATAAGTTTTTTTAGGCTTTAGGGTTTTGACAATTTTCAGGTTTAAAGAGGTTTTTGTTTTTTTAGGATTAAGTTTTCTGGGGTTAAGGGTTTTAGGGTTTTTAGGGTTAAGTTTTTTAGGGTTTTTAGGGTTTGTAGGGTTAAGGGAGTTTTGGATTAAGGCATTTTAGGGGTTTGGGGGTTAAGGGTTCTTAGGGGTTTTATGTTTAGGCGTTCTTATGGGTTTTTAGAGTAAAGTGGTTTTAGGGTTTTTACAGTTATTAGGGTTTAGAGTTTTTAGCAGTTTTATGTGGTTTTTTTGCATTAAGGTTTTTTAGGTTAATGTTTCTTTGGGGTTTTGGGGTTCTTAGATTCAGTGGAGTTGAGGGTTAAGAGTTTTCAGGGTTTTGACTGTTCAGGGGTTTAGTTGTAAGGGTTTTAGGATTACGGGTTTTTAGGCTTAGAGGGTTTTCAGGATGTTTAGGGTTAAGTGTTTTTAAAGATCTTTTAGGTTAAGAGTTTTTAGAATTAAGTAATTTGGTTTTTTTTAGGGATAAGTGTTTCTAGAGTTATTTTTTTAGCATTATTAGGGGTTGAGGGTTAAGTGGTTTTAGGCTTTTTAGGATTAAGTGAATGTAGGTTTTTTAGTGTTATGGGTTTTAAGGCGTTTTTAGGTTTAAGGAGTTTTAAATCTAGGGCTCGTAGACAGTAGCATTAGAAGGTATGATTAGAATCAGCACCTTCATCCTAAGTTGTTTTGAGGATTTGCTCTGAGCTCTTTAGAAACAGTTTGTCTTCTGCAAACCACAATCATTTATCTTGTTCATGTTTTAGGGTTCATGGTTTTATGGGTTTTAGGATTAAGGGGTTTAATGGTTAAGGGTATTAGGGTTAAGCATTATTAGGGTTTTTAAGATTAAGGGTTTTCATGGGTAAGGTTTTTTAGGGATTTTAGGGTTATTAGTTCTTAGGGTTTTTAGGGTTTATACGTTATTTGTTCTTAGGTTTTTCAAGGTTTTGAGCGTTAAGGTGTGTTAGGGTTAAGGGATTTTAAGGTTTTTAGGGTTAAGCTTTCTTGAGGTTAATGGTTTTTGCCTCTGAAGTTGTTTTAGGGTTAAAGGGTCTTTGCGTTTTTAGGGGGTTTTGGGTTAAGGGTTTTTTTCTTTTTTAAGGTTAAGAGTTTTGAGCGTATGTAGGGTTAAGGGTTCATATTGTTTTTAGCCTTAAGGGTTTTTAGGTTTAAGTATTTTTGGGGTTTTTAGGTTTAAGAGGTTTCAGGGTTATAGGTTATATAGGGTTAAGGGTTTTTAAAAATTTTAGGGTTAAAGGTTTTTACGTTTTTTAAGGTCAAGGCTTTTAAGGTCGAGGGTGTTTAGGGGGTTTTGGTTTAAGGGGTTAAATGCTTTTAGAGTTAAGCATTTTCAGGGATAAGTGCTTTTAGGCTTTAGGGTTTTGACAATTTTTAGGTTTAAAGAGGTTTTTGGTTTTTTAGGATTAAGTTTTCCGGGGTTAAGGTTTTAGGGGTTTTAGGGTTAAGTTTTATAGGGGTTTTAGGGTTTGTAGGGTTAAGGGGGTTTTGGATTAAGGCATTTTAGGGGGTTTGGGGTTAAAGGATGTTTAGGGGTTTTAAGATTTTTAGGTTTAAGCGGGTTTAGGTTTTTCTATGATAGAGTGGGTTTAGGGATTTTATAGTTATTAGGTTTAAGGATTTCTAGTGCTTTTATGGGTTTTTAAATTTTTTTAAGGGTTAATATTTCTTTTGGGTTTTAAGGTTCTTAGATTCAATGGGGTTTAGGGTTAAGAGATTTTATGTTTTTTACTATTAAGGGGTTTTAGGGTTACGAGGTTTTAGGTTTAGAGGGGTTTTAGGATTTTTAAGGTTAAGGGCTTTTAAGGAATTTTTAGGTTAAGAGGGTTTTGAGTTACGTAATTTTGGGGGATGTTAAGGGTTAAGGTTTCCTAGCATTTTTAGAGTTAGGGGGTTTTGCATTTTTAAGGGTTAGAGGGTTTAAAGGGTTTTTATGATTAAGATGTTTTAGGACTAAGAGATTTTAGGTCTTTTTTAGGCTTACGGGTGTTTACGGGTTTTTAGGGTTAAAGGTTTTTATGGTGTTTAGGGTTAAGGGTTATTAGGGTGTTTCTGGATATGTTAATTTTTTTTAGGCTTTTTAAATTTTTTAGTGTTAAGTGGTTTTAGGATTAAAAGAGTTTAAAGTTTTTAGAGTTATTCGTTTTGGGGTTAAGGATTTTCATTGTTAATGGGTTTTAGGGTGAACAGTATTTAGCATTTGTAGGGTTAAGGGGGTTTAGGTTTTTTAAGGTTAAGTGTAGATTTAAGTTTTTTTCAGGGATAAGGGGTTTTAGGCTTTAGGTTTTTTAGGATTTTTACGTTTAAAGGGGATTTTGGTTTGTTAGGTTTAAGTGTTTTGGGGTTATGTGTTCTTACAGTTTTAGGGTTATGAGCTTTTTATGGGTTTTAGCGTTTAATGGAGTTCTTAGTGTTAAAGATTTTTAGCTTTTTCAGGGTTCAGGGTTTTTAGGGTTTGGTGTTTTAGTGTTAAGCGTTTTTAGCGTTTGTAAGGTTTTTAAGATTTAGGGGTTTAATGGTTAAGTCGTTTTGGCATACTTATGGTTAAGGTTTCTTAGCGATTTTAGTGTAAAGGGATTTTAGTGTAAAGGGTTTTTAGGGTTTTTAGGGGTTTTATAGTTTAAGTTTTTTTAGGATTAAGAGTTTTTTAGGGTTAGAGCATTTTTAGGGGTTTTGACTTTTTTAGCGTTTGTAACTTTTTTAGGCTTAAGGGTTTTTTAGGCTTAAGGGATTTTGGGGTTAAGGGTTTTGGGGTTTTTCAGTGTTTAAAGTTAAGCGGTTTTAGGGGTTTTACTGTTCAGGAGTTTTAGGGTTAAGGATTTTTAGAATTAAGGGGGTTGAGAGTTTTTAGCAGTTTTAGGACTATAGGTTTTTAGGGTTAAGGGATTTTAAATGTATGGGATTTTAGCGCTTTTAGAGTTAACGGGGGGGCAGTTTTAAGGGTTAAGTGGTTTTGGCATATTTAGGGTTAAGTGTTTTTAGTGGTAAGGTGGTTTAGAGTTAAGATTTTTAGCTTTCTTAGGGTAAAGGTTTTTAGGGTTAATGGTTTTATAGTGTTAAAGAGGTCTAGGGGTTTTAGGGTTAATGGGTTTTAAGGATTTTAGGTTTTTAAGGCACTTTATGTTTTGGGGTTTTTTTTAGGGATAAGGGTTTTGGGGGATTTTAGGTTTAAGGGTTTTTTTGATTAAGGGTTTTCGGGTTTTTAGGGTTTTGGCGGTTTTAGGGTTAAGGGGTTTTAGTGCTTTTACAGTTAAAGGTTTTTCATATTAAGGGATTTTATGGTTTTTAGGATTAAGGGGTTTTAGGGTTTATATAGTTAAGGGGTTTCATCGTTAAGGGACTTCAGGGTTAAATGTTTTCAGAGTTTTTAGGGTAAAGAGTTTGTAGGGGTTTTAGGGTTAAGGGTTTCTAAAGGTCTTATGGTTAATGTTTTTTGGGTTAAGTGTTTTACGGTTTTTAGAGTTTTTAGCATTTTTAAGGGTTTTAGCTTTTTTATTGTTAAGAATTTCTATCGTTAAGCGTTTTTAGCCTTTTAAAGGTTTTTAAGGCTCAGAGTTTTAAAGGGTTAAGAGATTGTAGGGTTAAGGGGTTTTAGGTTTTTTTTTTATTTGTGTTTGTTTTTAGAGTTAAGCTTTTTAGGGTTTCTGTGGTTAAAGGTTTTAGGATTAAGTGTTTTTAGAGTTCAGGCCTTTAGAGTTTTTACGGGTTTTAGGCTTATAGGTTTTTAGCATTAAGGGATTTTAGGGTTAAGGGTTTTTTAGGGTTTTTAGAGTTAAGGGCTTTTACGGTTAAGTGTTTTTATCTTGAAGGTTTCTTAGAGTGAAAGTGGGTTTAGGGTTAAGGGTTTTTGGAGTTAAGGGGTTTTAGTGTTTTTATGGTTAAGGGATTTTAGGGTTATTCCTTTTAAGCGTTTTTAGATATTTTAGAGTTAAAGGGTTTTCAGGGGGTTTAGTGTGAAGTGTTTGTAGGGTTAAGGGGGTTTAGATTTTGTGGGTTTTTTTTAGAGTTAAGGGGGTTTAGAGTTTTTAGTGTTACAAGTCTTTAGGGTTATGGGATTTTAGGGTTTTTATAGTTAAGGAGGTTTAGGGTAAAGTGTTTTTAGCATTAAGGGTTCTTAGAGCTAAGGGGTTTAACTTTTTAAAGGGTAAAGGGGCTTTAGGGTTAAGGGCTTTTAGAGTTAAGGGGTTTTACCGTTTTGATGGGTAAGGGGTTTTAGGCTCAAGGTTTTTTAGAGTTTTTAGGGTTATGCCTTTTTAGCTTTTTTAAGTTTAAGGTTTTTTAGGGTTTTTAGGGTATAAGGGTTTTCAGGGTTTTTAATGTTAATGGTTTTAAGGTTTAAGGGGGTTTAGTGTTTTTCTATGTTTTTAGGCCTAAGCGTTTTAAGGGTTAAGGGATTTTTGAGTTTAGGGGGGTTAGAATTTTTTTCAATTTTTATAAGGTTTTTTTAGAGTTTTAAGGGTTTTTAGGATTTAAGGGCTAAGGGATTTTAAGGTTTTTAGAGTTACAGGGCTTTAGGGTTAAGTTTTTTTAGTGTTAAGGGTTCTTAGAATTAAGCGGGTTTAGCTTTTTAAGAGTAAAGGGGTTTTAGGGTAAAGGGGGTTTAGGGTAAAGGGGGTTTAGGGTTACGGGGGTTTAGCGTGTTTATGATTAAGGGGATTTAGGGTTAAGGGGTTTTAGTGTGTTTATGATGAAGGGGGTTTAGGGTTAAGGGGTTTTAGGGTTTTAGGCTTAATGGTTTTTAGGGTTGTGCCTTTTCAGCGTTTAAAGGTTTAAGGGGTTTTACCTTTTTTAGGATATAAGCGGTTTTAGGGGTTTTAGCATTAAGGCTTTTAAGGGTTAACGGGTTTTAGGGATTTCTTTGTTAAAGCTTTTTAGGGTTTTTTTTGCAGTAAGTGTTTTTAGGTTTAGGGATTTTTATGGTGAAATGGTATAGGATTAGAGGGGGTTTAAGGGTTTTATGGTTAACGGAATTTAAGGATTTTAGTTCTTCAAGGGTTTTTGCGGTTAATTGTTTTTGGTGTTAAGTGTTTTTAGGGATTGAAGGTTTACGTTTTTTTTTGTTAAGGGTTTTTAGTGTTGTGTTTTTTGTGGTTTTACAGTTAAGGGTTTTTAGCAGTTTTAGATGTTAAGGTTTTTTAGGATTAAGGGATTTTAGGGGTTTTAGGGTTAAGGGGTTTTAGCCTTGTATGGGTTAAGGGGTTTGGGGGGTTTTAGGGTTAAGGTTTGTTACGGTTATGAGTTTTAAGGGTATTTAGGGCTAAGTGTTTTTAGGGGTTTTAGGGTCAATCTTTTCTAGCATTTTTAGAATTAAGTGTTTTTAGCGCTAAGGGGTTTTAGGTTTATTGTTTCAAGGCTTAAGAGTTTTAACCTGTGTTAGGGTTAAGGGTTTGTAGCATTTTTAGGGTTAAGGATTGTTAGAACTTCTAGTTTTAAGGGTTTTTAGGGTTAAGGGATTTTAGGGTTACTGGGTTTTAGGTATTTTATGGTGAAGGGTTTTTTGAATCAAGGGGGTTTATGTTTTTTAGCATTAAGGGGGTTTAGGGTTTTCAGGTTTAAATTTTGGGGGGGGATGTTAGGGCTAAAGATTGTTGGGGTTTAGTTTTTTGGGGGTTAAGGGGGTGTAGGATTTTTAAGGTTAAGGGTTTTTCGAGGTTAAGTATCGTTAGAGTTACGATGGTTAAGGACTTTTAGTTTAAGAGGTTTTAGCTTTTTTACTGTGAAGTGTTGTTAGGGTTAAGAGCTTTTAGCATTTTTAGGGGGTTTAGCATTAAAGGGTTTTAGGATTAAGGGATTTTAGAGTTGGTAGGGTTAATGTTTTTCACAGTTAAACTTTTTTAGGGTTAAGGGTTGCTGGGGTTAAAGTTTTTTTAGGATTTTTAGGGTTCTGTTTGGTTCTTCTTACATATACTGCTCTCTCCTCCACTCCTCTCGGCTTTCCTCTTTCATTTTCTCTGCTCTCCTCTTCCCTCCTGTCCGCTCTCCACTCCGCTCTTCTCTTTACTCCTCTCCACTTACCTCTTCCATCACCGTTGCTCTTCTCTTCCCTCCTCACCGGTCTCCTCTTCCATCCTCTCCAGTCTCCACCTATGTCCTCTCCGCCCTCCTCTTCCGTCCTCTTCTCTGCTCTCATCATCCATCCTCTCTGATCTCCTCTTCCATCTTCTCACATCTCCTCACACATTTTACGCTCTCCTCATCCATCTTCTGCGTACTCCTCTTACCTCTTTACTGCACTCCTCTTACCTCTTCTACGGTCTCCTCTTCACTCTGCTCTCCTCTTCACTCCTCTCCACTCATAGCTTCCATCTGCTCTCCTCTTCCCTGATCTCTGCTCTCATCTTCCCTCTGCTCTGCTCTCCTCTTTCTTCAGTTCTTTTCTTCTTACTTATACTGCGCTCTCCTCTCCACTCATCTCTGCTTTCTTCTTCCCTCCTCTGCGCTCTCCTCTTTCATTTTCTCTGTTCCACTCTTCCCTCCTGTCTGCTCTCCTCTTCACTCTGCTCTCCCCTTTACTCTTCTCCACTTACCTCTTCCATCAGCTTTGCTTTCCTCTTCCCTCCTCTCCACACTCCTATCTTTGCGTACCTGTTCCCTTCTCTCTGCACCCATCTTGCCTCCTCATCCATCTTCTCTGATCTCCTCTTCCATCTTCTCCACTCTCTGCTTGCTTTTATCTCCTCTCTCATCTTCCCTCCTCTCAACTCTCCTCTTCCCTCCTCTCTGCTCGCCTTTGCACTCGACTCTCCTCTCTGCTCCAATCTCCTCTTCATTGTGTACAACTCTTCCCACCTCTACGCTCTCCTCTTCTGTCTTTTCTTTTTCCGTTCTCCTCTTCCCTGTTATCCATCTCCCCTGTCTGCTCCCCTCTTCCATCCTCTTGGCTTTCGTCTTCCCTCCTCTCTGCTCTCATCATGCCTCCTTTCCGCTCTACTCTTCCCTTTTCCCCGCGCTCTTCTTCCCTCCTGGCCACACTTCTCTTCCCTCCTGTCTGCACTCCTCTTCCGTTCTCTCCGCTCTCCTACCTTACCTCTGTTCTCCTCTTCCATCACCTTTGTTCTCCTCTTGCCTCCTCTTCCGTCCTCTCTGCAATCCTCTTCCAACTTCTCTGCTCTCTTTTTTCAGCTTCTTTGTTCTCCTTGTCATTCCTCTCCGCTCTCCTCCTCACTCCACTCTCATTTACCCTCTTCTCCCCTCTCTTCTTTCTTCTCTCCTCTCCGCACTCCTCTCCTGTCCTCTCCGCTCTTCTCTTCCATCTGCTTTGCTCTCCTCTTCCGTCTTCTATGTTCTCATCTTCCATCTTCCCTCTTCTCCACTTCCCTCCTCACCGAACTCATCTTCCATTTTGTCCTCTCTCCTCTTCCCTCCTTTCCAATCTGAACTTTCTTCATCTCCACTCTTATTGTCCAGCCTCTCTGCTCTTCTCTTCCCTCCTCTCCTCTCTAATCTTCACTAGGCTTTTGCTTCATTCCTCTCCACTCTCCTCTCCGGTCCACCTCCTAAGTGTCAGTAGTCGTCCTCCCTCGTCTCATTACTAGTCTTACACTGACTCTCCTCTTCCCTCTTCTCTGCTCTCATCATCGTTCCACTCCGCTCTCCTCTTCCCTCTGCTTTGCTTTCTTTTTCTCTCCACATTGCTCTTCTCTTCTCTCATCTGCGCTTTCCTCTTCCCTCTTCTTCCGTTTTCTCCACAGTCCTCCTCTTTTTATCCACTCCCATCTTCCCTCCTCTCTGCTCTCAGTTTCCCTCCTCTTCACTCTCCTCTCTCATCTTAACGGCTCTCCTCTTCCCTCCTATAAGCTCTCTTCTTCCCTCCTCTCTACACTCACCTTCCATGCTCTCCGCTCTCCGGCTACCACCTCTCCACTCACCTCTTCCTTTTTCTCCATTCTAATTTTCACCCCGCTCTCCTCTTCTCCTCTTCCCTTCTCTCTTCTCTACTCTGCTTTCCTCTTCTATACTCTCCGCTCTCTTCCATCCTCGTTGCTCTCCTCCTCTATTTGCCTCGAAAGGTTCCTCCCCCCAGATGCGGGGCACGAGGGCCACCTTCCTGGAGCACGAGCAGCAGGCACCTTGCCAGAGTGGCCCAAAGCAGCCCTGGCCAGGGGCCCTGCTCAGTGCTTCAGAGAAAGGCAAAGGAACCCTGGGGAGGGACACATGCTAGCCCACCGCGGGGGAAAAAAGCCTTCCTCTTGCCAGCTGCAGGGCACGAGAGGCCATCTTTGTGGGGCACCAGCAGCAGGCGGTGACCTGGCCCAAGGGACCCGTGGAGCCCTGACAAGTGGTCGTGCTCAGTGCTGCAGAGGAAAGCAAATAACCCCCGGGGGCAGTGCCCACGTGCCCTGGGGAAAATTCCCCCCTGACCCCAGCCCTGGCAATGGGCTGCTCCCTGAGCATGTGAGCGAGACCTGCCTCCTCGTCCCACAGGCTGGTCACGCCTCCTGGGAGATGCCAAGCCTCTCCCTCTGACCTAGAGCCATCTCAGGGGCTTCTGAGAGCGGCCAAATACTCCTGGTCCCATCGACTTCAGGGGCCACAGAATCCTTCCTGCACCTGGCAGGGCACCAGTGGGTGCTCCAAAGCTCTAGGATCCCGCCAACGTCTGTGCATCCCATAACTTACGGCTGCTGCCCCTGGCTCCACAGAGGATGAGGATGGTGAGCTCTGCAGTGCTTCTCAAGAAGGCATTCCCTTGGTCTTGCCATGGTTGTCCAGCTGAGAAGGATTTCCAGACCTCAGCTGAGCTTTGGATGTGGCCCCACCAGCAGCCTCATCCAGGTTCCAGTCTCCCCCCCCTCACCCCGCCCAGGGAATCCCACCGGCCCCTCGAGGACTACCTCTCAGGTGTCTTCAGGCTGGTGCCAGGCCAGCTCTGGCCGGGGGACACAGGCGATGCCCCTTTTATACTCCCCCGGGGCACTGTGACTGCTGCGTTGCCGAGTGACGGCACTGTGACATGGGGTGACACAGGGGTGACACGCGCAGCCCCGCCCCTGCCCAGCCCCCCCTGGGAGGAAGGGCTTTGGGGTGCCGGCCCCGAGGCAGCCCCTGTGCCCAGGAGGCCCGGGGGGGCTGTCCCTGACCTTGGTGGCCATGCACGGGGCACAGCTGCTGGGCATCCCTTGCGCCTCCTCTCCCACTCAGCTCCCAGGGACAAACCTCGTGCTGTTCCTCCTCTCTCAGGCCGTGGCATGGACCATCCCTGCAGCCCAGCGCCCACCCTGTGAGCCGCCCCCCTCTCTACCACAGGTAACGTCCATGACGTTGACATGTGGAATCGTACCCTGCAACTCGAGGAGAGTTATAAAGCAGGTGTGGTTATTGCGGCACAGGGTGCAAGGGGGATCGCTCCTCCCAGCCTGCAAGCTTAATTTTACTCACAATACACATTTATACAGCAAAGTGGTTAGTTCGTCCAAAATCTACACCTACTACCTCATTATTGGTTAGTTGCTTTCTTGCCTCAATTTAAAGGTACAGTTCATTTTAAATTCACTGCGCGAGCTCCCGAGGTGGTAATCCACCCTTTTCGGGGGCAAGCGTGGGCCTGGGGGGGTGGGGACAGGACACACACATTTGAGTAGGAGATCAGGATCCCCCACTACCACAATTATTTTACCCTGCTATCCCTGAGTCTTATCACTTCAGCAGTTTGTTTTCTTTTAGCAGTTAGGACATCCTTATCAGGAGGCTCCTTCTTTATGTTCTTGTGGAGCTCACCTACATCTGTATTAACCGCCCCTTCTTGAAGTGCTGAGTGGGCCAAGCTCCAGAGCTTCTCTCGCAGACTGTGAGGCTCTTTCTCGCGTGTTGATGGCTCCTGTTATCTATGCAGCTCCTGCCTGCAGCAGAGTTTTAGGGTTTTCATTATGTTTTCTGCCATCACCAGTAGCTTACTCTCCAAGCAATTGGATGAAGTCGAAGAGGGTCCCCCGTGGAGCGTCAGCTGGGTCATGACAATCACACCAATATGGCTACATGCCGTGCTCACTTTATTAAACAAACAGGTCATATTATAACTTAAACCAACCGCTCACACGACTTTACACAAAGGTGATTGGATAAAAGTTTCTGGTCACACGGGCGTCCGTGTCGCTGATTGGGGAACATGCTGCAGGTGCCTGATCAGAGTGTGCCGATGAGAGTGTGCTGATTTCACGGTTCCTAGGACTTGCTCTGCACCTGGCTTCTTGTTTGGGTATAACTTGTTTTCTTTCTCCCGCTGCTTGTTCCCAGGACAATTTAAAGTTGCTCTGCAGCTTCAACGAACAGGCCTGGGTTGTCCAACCCGGACAATGGTAACATATGTCCTCGGTCTTTTAAAAATCCCTCTACATATCCCCCTTTTTCTTTTTGGACAACCCATGTCTGTTTCACAATAGATGTTAAACCTTTCTTCAAACAAGAAAATAAACAGCTAAACCCAAAAAACATTACAGCAATGATTATAACAAAGCGTATTCCTTCCATCAAGCAATTGGATGAAGTGAGCAAAGGTTGGCCCAGTTGTCTGAAAGCAGCAGCAGCAGTGATGATAAACATTGAAGAAGCCAGGAAGTTTACCAGAAGAGAGAAAATAACTGTGCTGATTTCTCACACAGTGTCAGCAGTGCTGGAGTAGAAGGGAAATAATTGGTTATCACCCTCTAGATTTCTGAAATACCAGGTAATCCTAGCCAAACCAAATGACATAACTATTCAAGTCACCAATATTGTCAACCCAGCTACATTCCTAGAAGGAAAAACCTCAGCTGAACCTGTCACTCACGACTGCTTGGAGACCATTGAAGGCATCTATTCCAGCCATCCAGACCTCAAGGAAGAACCTCCCCCAGAAGCAGAAGACTGGTTTTCAGACGGGAGCAGTTTCATGAAACAAGACATGAGAATGGCCGGCTATGCAATTACCACAACAGAACCAAGTGATTGAACCAAATCCTTTGCCTGCAGGAACTTCAGCTCAGAAAGCAGAATTGATAGCTCTCGTCTGAGCTCTAGAATTAGCAAAAGGTGAACAAATTAACATTTAGACTGATTCTAAATATGCCTTTGCCATTGTTAAAGCACACAGAGCCATCTGGAAAGAACGAAGAGTTTTAACTGCCCAAGGAAAAGCTGTAAAATATGCTGAAGAAATTCTACGATTGTTAGAAGCCAGCCAACTCCCATCACAAGTAGCTATAATGCATGGCCGGGGACACCGGAAAGGTAACACTGTTCCAGAAATAGGTAACAGCAAAGCTGACGCAGAAGCTAAATTAGTTGCTGCAAGAAGCAAAGAAATGCCAGTAGCTGCACTGGTACCAGAAAAATTAGATGCAGAGAAAAAGGTTGAGGATGAAGAGTCAGATTACCAATGGATACATGAAAATGGAGGTAAGCTGCTAGACAGTGAATGGGACCAATTGAAAGCGGGTCCGTTAGTGCTACCAGGGAAATGAATATGGCATTTTGTGAAAACAGAGCGGGATAAGACGCACTGGGGATTACATTCTTTGTATCGGCATTTGAGAACTAGAGTAGCAGGACCAAATTGGTTTACTATGATAAAACAAGTCACATCCAAATGTGAATTTTGTTTGAAAAACAATCCCAACACTGGACCTTTAGTACATCAAGGAGCAATAAAGAAAGGGCGTTTTCCAGGTGAAATCGGGCAAATTGATTTTTCCGAGCTCCCAAGACAGGGGGGATTCTGGTATCTTTTAGTATTGACGGACACATTCTCTGGGTGGCCTGAGGCATTCCCGTACAGAACAAACAAATCAGGAGAAGCGGTTAAAATTTTGCTGAACAAAATTATACCACGATTTGGAGTTCCTAAAAGCATGTAATCAGGCAGGGGCTCCCACTTCTGTGCACAAATTGTACAGGCAATAAGTAAAGTACTGCAAATCAATTGACAGCTGCATACTCCATACAGACCACAGACAAGTGGACAAGCAGGAAAGATTGATCCTCTCATTAAACAGCAACCTGATTGTAAACTACATCCATTTAGTCCTAGCAATATGGTATATGTTAAGAATTTTCCAGGAGATCCTCTGGAAGAGTAGTGGGATGGGCCATTCCAGGTGTGGCTGACCACCTTTACTGCGGTCTGGCTAAAAGAGCGACCAACTTGCACCCACTACTCCCGAGTCAAGAAAGCTCCTGAGAAAACATGAACAGCAGAACCTGTGAGATCAACTACCTGCTGCTAACACCAGTGGGCTTTTGATAAGTATGAATACTTTGATCCAAGCCCCTACATTAGACTGGCCATGGTCTGAAGCCCATATTGTCAAATCTTTCATAACTAACCCAGGAGCTGACATAAATTTGGCTATTTATGTTATCATGATATACCCAAATTGCAAATAGGCATGGATATTAATCTTGTAAAGCAATGCTTAGGCACCCAGACATAGAGAAAATGGTCCAAGAAATAAACAGAACAACTCAGCGCATGCTATGGCAAGTTAAACATTACACTGAAAGCATCAAAACAATCTTAACCAGAGTTGACCAAGTGGGAGTGCACCACTGGTGGGACATTTTTTAGGATATTTGCCCACTGCAACACAAGTCTTTAACTCTCTGATACATCCAGTCATAATATTAGCAGCAGCAATCATTTTGCTGACGTTGCTCAATGTGCGGGTATGGTACAAACTAAGAACCATAGTCAGAAAGATGCAAATAATGGGGACAGTGATACATATGTGCCAAAATCCTATGGAACTAGAATTAAACAAAGGACTTTGTAAATCTTAAAAGAAAGGGGGGACTGAAAAGGAATAAGGCCTAAAAACCTAAAGATCCACCTGATCAGAGTCTCAGGTCTGTGAAAGCTGCATTCTGCCTTGCAAAATTTCTCAGCTTGGTTACTGACGAACCATAGCATGTAGTGCTGAATTGCCCTGTTCTTGCTCAGTGTTCTTGCTCACCTTGGTGTGGGTGCCCGTAGCCCCGGTGCAGGCAGGGAGCGGCACCTGCGGAGCCCCCGTGGCAGGGGGGTTTCAGCCAGGCACCGGCGGGTTACAGAAAAGCGGTGCCTCGTAGAAGCAGAGTATCACAGAAAGCTTTCTTCGGGGAAAGTACGGGTTCTGCTTTCAGGATGGCTGCCAGGCAGAGAATCGATGATTAAAGGGTTTTTTTTTCTATTACACGCTTTCTCAGATAAGCTCATTCGCAGAGTTCGTTCGGTGGTGGAACTTGACAGTCAGTTAATAACCCAGTTTGGCAGAGGATTTGTCCCAGGTTTGGCAGCTGCAGAATGAGTCCTCTGATGCTGCTGAAAACACTGAACAGAAGCTTGAGGAGGAGGTGAGATGAAATAACAGTGAGTTCTCAATGAAGCAAAAGCGTGGAGTTTTGTCCTTGGAGTACACCTTACCTACTCAGATTTTTTTGGATAAGATCCCCAGTTTTCATCCATTTTCCATTTTCATCTTTTGATTCTCTCTGTTTTTTGCCTGTGTTGCACAACTGCATGCAGCTGGCTGGGGAAAGCTGTCAGGCCTCACGTACAGGGAACAGCACGCGTCCCTCCAGCTCAGCCAGCAGTCCTGATTTTCTGCAGCAAGGGGAATGCTTGTCACTTCCTGGAGAAGAAAATGGGTAAAGTAACCAAAATTCCTTACACGCCCTGACGAGGGATAAAGAATGTTCAGCTGCCATGGAAAATCACCGGCTAGAGTATGAGTACGAGTGTTCACGGCTGCCTGGGAGTATTTCTTATAACCCACGAAACTAAATGTAAAGCTTCAGGCCATTTTAACCCAGTCTGTTTACAAACTTTGACTGATTTCTTTTTGAGAATTTTATTCATTACCTGTCCTGAGGATACTGGATGATAAGGAGTATGTAATTGTGATGGACTTGCTAATGAATGATACATCTGTATTCGTATAGCTGCAGAAAACTGAGCTTCCCTGTCAGAATCAGTTACACTTAGGAATAATTTCCTTTAGAAGAGCTGTAACAACTGCGTTTGTGTCATGTTTCCAATCAGGGAAAGCTTCTGCCCACCCTGATAATTGATCGACAATAACCAGTAGGGATGTGAACCCCATGACTTTTGGCATTTCAGCATAGTCAGTCTGAAGCTTTTGGTAGGGGTGTGTCGCTGGAGGACGCTTTCCCAGCAGTGTCTTCATTCTTAAAGAGGCATATTCTTTACATAGTTGACAGCTCTCAAAATTCTTTGGGCTGCTGCATAAATTGCAGGTGCTGCCCAGAATAACTGGATTTTGAGAGTAATACTTTCTGGTCTTTTGTGAGACCTATCGTGCTGCCAGCGAGTGAACGGTAGTAAATACCTCTTTGGAAGTAGCGGTTTACTTCCTTATAGCCACTGTCCATGGCATTGTTGTGTTCCCAATTTCTCCAGGTTTGTCTGTCTTCTTCAGGTAGATCTTTGTAGAGATGAGTTACGTCTGAGAGTTCAGCCTTATCCTGTTCAGTCAGAATCGGAGTCATTGCTCACATCACTTGCCGTGCAGCACCTTTTGGTGCTTGATCAGCCAAGGCATTTACTCAAGATACACTGTCTCAGTGGTTGGTCCGAGCCTCTACATACATGACTGCCAATTCTGTGGGCAGTTGTATTGCCTCTAACAATTCTTTCATTAAAGTTCCATGTTCTACGGACTTACCTGAGGAGGTAAGACATCCACGCTCCTTCCATAGCATACCTGTAGCATGACAAGCTCCAAATGCTTGTTTAGAGCCCGTGTAAAGATTAACTCACAGTCCAAGTGTCTATTTTACAGCCTAAGTGAGAGCAACAATTGCTGTACCTTGTGCGCCTACATTGGGAGATAAAGGTCCAGCCAGTAAAACTTGAGTCTCTGTGGAAACTGCATATCCAGTACAGTGCCAGCCGTCTTCATAGTGTGACGATCCATCTGTAAAAAGACTGAAATCTGGATTATATCAAGGTTGATCCATTAAATCATCTCATGGCTTACTCCTCGTGGCTGCCACTTGTTCAAAATCGTGATCATTTTTTCCTCCTTCTGTAGGTAGTGGCATTAAGACAGCTGGATGAAGGTTATTACATCTTTCAAGTCTGCCATTGTCTGCAGGTAAAAGCACTGCTTCGTATCGATGTGCCCTTTGTGGAGTAGGTGCTTTTTCTGCATACTGTTTCACAAGTATTGTCACTTCCTGGGGTATACATAGTGCCAGGGGGTGTCCCAGGACAGTAGTCCAAGTTCTTTCTGCTAACTCAGCAGCAGCTGCTGTAGCCCGTACACAAAGGGGAGTTCTTTTAATTGCTGGAGCTAGAGTACGAGACTAATAAGCTGTCATAGAGAAAGTTGTAATTTGGATAGATGCAGGTATCCCTTTTTTACAAGTTGTATGCACAGGTCTTTAGTGTCTCTCCTATGTGCTTCTGTATGACTAGGTAAAAAGGCCATCCACATACTGAACCAAAGTCGAATGTTTTAAGTTAGCTCTGGAACTATCGGGTGAGGTGAGATCACATGCTCATTCACCGCACGGAGATCCTGAACAAACCTACACTCTGGATCCCCATCTTTATCTATTCTGTGCTTGCTTACAGGTAAAATTGGGGTATGATGAGGGCTTTGGCGTTCGCTGAGAATTCCTTTTTTCAGGCAAAATTCAAGTTGTTTTTGAATGCTTGGGATTGACTTGGCACCGATAAGATATTGTTTAATAGAGGGGGGAAACCGTCCTGTTGTTTCTATTCCCGCCAGCTCTGCCGATAGCTGTGACCTCACGTCCTCACTCGAGGTGCACTCTGCAGTTCTCGGGGAATTGCTTCCAATCCCAATGGTATTTCAAAATGAGTATCTTCATTTTTTAAAACATGCACAATTTCAGAACCCATAAGGATTAAATGGACCTTGAAAGGCCCTAGAGATATCAGGGTCCCAAATTCCTGAAAAAGGTCTCTCTGTAATGGAGATTAGGAGGAATAAAGGGGAATTAGGAGAAATTGTGACTCTTCCCCATGCAATTTCCCAGCTAAAACAATGGAAGGGGTGTTGAAAGGTATTTCACTGTAGAGCGATTTTTGAAGGACCGAGGACATATGTTACCATTGTCCCTCTTCATCTGGCACCCGAACAGGGACCCATTTAATCGCTTAAATGTGGTTTGCTTAAATGCTGGTCACTTAAATGCGGAAGTCTCCGTGACTCGGACCCAAAGGGAAGTTGTCCGATTAGGGAGTTGGAGGTCGGAGGCGGACGGAACCTGGAAGGTGAAAAGCGGAGTCCAGAGTTCGGTGTAGAGCTGCAGATCGCACCCCCGCCGGAGGTAAGACCGCGATGAATAAAACGCGGCAGGGCTCTCCACTGATACCCTCTCTGAGAGAGGGGGGAGCACTAAGGAAGACATGACAAAAATAAATAAATAAATAAAACCCAAAAACAAACAAACAAAAAAACAAAACCGCAGCAGGGCTCTCTGCCCATACCCTCTCTGTGAGAGGGGAGAGCACTCAGGGAGACCACAGTGGAATTAGATGCGGCAATTAAGCTCTTAACTAGTATCCTCTTTAAGAGAGGTGAGAGCACTGAAGAAACAGAAGTGGAGGCTTTAGTTTGCTGGGCATGAAAAAAGGATAAGATTCCCGAGCCTGCGTTATTGTTTAGTATTACAGGATGAAGTGGGAAATTGCCTCTGGGATACTACGATCGAGGGAGGCAAAGAAGGAAAAGAAGCTAAAGCGTTAGGAGCTATGTGGTGGTCTATAATTAACACTCTGGAAACTATGAGGGTGGGAAAGAAAGTAGCGGCAGCAGCTATTGAAACATTGGGAGGAGATGTGGTAGAAAAGCCAATAGAGCAGAAGGGTGATTCACCTAAGCCAGGGGTCCTCAAACTTCTCAAACAGGAGGCCGGTGCGTGGATTAAGTGGCAGGAAGTCACCTGCGGCTGCTTGGTTCCCCCCCCAACCCCTGGCGGGGGAGGGGGCAGGGGGGTTCTGTAAATACCGGGGGCTGGATTGAGGACCTGGGGGGTCGTATCCGGCCCGCGGGCCGTAGTTTGAGGACCCCTGACCTAAGCCTTCTCTCTTGGCTACATTTTTCGGAGTTGGGCATACTCATCCTATGAAGGGTATGTCAGCCTCTGTGTGTTCAACAGTACAGGAGAAGACAGCGGACAAGCCGGAAGTTACTCCTCGGGGGTCTGTTGTAACTGAGCCAAAACCAGAAGAGGCTGTTGAGCCTCCCCAGGAAGGAGGAGCAGTGAGTCATGCTGCACCAATTGGAGCTGCGGGTGGAGCAAGGCCAAAAAGGAGGGTGGCTACAGCTCGTAGGTCACATCAAGGGGGGCAAAAGTACCGTCCGATGTCGTATCCTCCTCTTCCTGAAACATCATCGGACGAATTTGAGGAGGAAGGCAGGGAGAAGCTTTGTGATAAAAATACAGAGAAATCTTTACAGGAGGTAATAGATAAATTAAGAACACTGGAAAAGCGAGTTGAAAAGAGCCTGCCTACTACTTCAGTACCTGTAGTTCCTCCAGTTAACCCAACTACCACTCCGATGCTGAACTTGAGAAAAGATCCAATTCTACAGCGTTGGTCCTGTGTTGTTCGTGATGCTGTTTTGGAAGGTGACTGGCAGGTGACTAGCTCGTTAGCTTGTCCAGTAGTGGTTAATAATCTTGGAGCAAAATGGGAGCCGCATGATTGGAAAATATTGCAACAGGCAAAGCAAATGGTCACTACTCATGGTCTGCGTTCAGAGGCTGCGCAACAGATCATACATTTTATTACATGATTTGCGGAAAGTTAATGATCAGGTGCTGGCGATGAGAGTGTTGTAACCTGGTCTTCCAACTCCTACGATGATCCCTCAGAATTGGCAAATTGTTGCGATAGACTTGAAAGACTGTTTCTTTTAAATCCGACCACAGAAGGTAACTCTTACTACACAAATAACTAATCTGCATGATGCTCAAAGGCTTTTAAGAGACCTACAGTGGGTTCGTAATATAGTTGGCCTCACTAATGATGATTTGCAACCGTTCTATTCCTGGTTGCATGGTACCGAAGCCCACAGTCCTCGAACTTGTTCACCAGAACAGCAAGCTGCCCTAGAAGTTGTGTCCCGCAAGATTCAGACTGGCTGGTGTGGTCGCCAAATGGCGAATCATCGGTTATCTTTTTTGGTTTGCAATGTTGCCGCTTCACCTTTTGCCCTTATTTTACAATGGCAAAAGAAAAAGGGGGAAAATACAGCGATCGTTTTAGAGTAGTTGTTTTTGCCATTGCAACCCAGAGATCGTATTTTAAGTAATCCTGAGGCAGTAGCAGCCTTGGTGAGAAAAGGAAGAGATAGAATTGTTGAAATTGATGGGACTGAACCAGCAGATATCAGTATTCCAGTCTGTGGTGATGATTATGAGTGGTTCCTGAGTCATTCAACAGCCATACGGGAAGCCTTGATGGGTTCTACAGGTGTTGTACACAGAACCGACCAAAAGGACCTCTCTGGACGATGTTAGAACATTACCAGTGGATTACGAGACCATTATGCTCAAAAAGACCAGCTGAAGGGCCAACGGTGTTCACAGATGCAGGACAAAAGATGAAGAAGGCTGCGTGTGTTTGGCAATCCGATAATCAGTGGCAGAAACACGTGATTGCCGGTGAACCACTGGACAACCTTCAAACTTTAGAACTGAAAGCAGCGTGTTGGGCATTGGGAAGCTGGAACGACACACCTGTAAACATAGTATCAGACTCTTTGTACATAGTTGGTGTAGTACAGTGCATTGAAGATGCCTTGTTGAGAGAGACAAAGAATCAACATCTTGGTGAAATGTTTATACAACAGTGTAGTACTCTTTGACAGAGAAAACATGAATTTTGTATTATGCATATTAGAAGTCATCAGTGGACCGTTGGGTTGGGCAAAGGTAATGCTAGAGCTGATGAAGCAGTCAGCTGTCTGGCAATAAATCCTCCAACAAATAAGTTTGAAGAAGCTCGTAACAGCCACGAGATGTTTCATCAAAATGCAAAGTCTTTACATCGACAGTATCAAATACACATAGCAGATGCAAAAGGTATTGTTTGCTCCTGTCCTCAATGTAGTCATCATGGACCTGGTTTAGGGGTAGGCACTAACCCCAAAGGTCTGAAGGCACTTCAGGTTTGGCTGTAACACATGGATGTAACACATGTACCTGACTTTGGGAAGCTTAAGTATGTGCATGTCACAATTGACATCTATTCTCATTTTATACGGGCCACTGCACAAACCCATGGAAAGGCATTACATGTGGAGAGACACTTAATGTCTTGTTTTGCTGTCATGGGAGCACCTGTAGAAATAAGGACAGACAATGGTCCAGCATATAATAGTCAACGAGTCGCTAGATTTATGACAACTTGTGGAATTAAACACATTAAAGGGATTCCTCGCTCCCCAATGGGGAGAGCAGTTGTTGAAAGGGCAAACCGTACTCTGAAGGATTATCTGTCAACGTAACTGAACGGTTGACTAAGGTGTTGTTTACCTTAAACTATCTCTCCCTTACGGAGGATAGAGAGGGACCACCTGCTGTTATACGTCACCAAACGGCGCGAGGGAACCGAACAACTACAGTTCCTGGTTAGAATGTTTTGTATAAAAATATGGCTTCAGGCGTATGGGAAGGACCTAATACAGTGTTATTTACCAGTAGAGGTTATTTTTGTATCTCCACAGGTAAAGGACCTATTTGGGTCCCTAGCAAGTTTGTGCGACCTGTATGTCAAGATCAGAAGACTGAAGAGAAGACTCAGAGCGAGCAGACAGAATAAACTGTCTATGTTGTAAGGGATGTAACCCACGGGTATTATGCCAATGTATGCTATGTGGGGTAAAACGGTACTGTAAGCCAAAGCTTAGATGTAAATTGTGTCAAAAGTGTATGTGTTTGATTAGTAACCGGGCATGAAGCAAGGGAAAGCATACGGCTAGTGTAATACCATGCTGATTGGAGACAGTATACATCATCAGAATCTGTGAAAGCACGGATTTGTGGGGTGGAATATGTAAAAACAAACAAACAAAACAACAACCCCCCAAAAAAAACCAACCCCCCAAAAAAACAAAAAGAGAGAGAAAGAGAAGTGTGGAAATTGTAGAAATAAACATGTTTGAGTGGTGGACTTGGTTTATGGTCTTGATGAATTTTTTACCCATTGGCCAAAGCATTTTTGACATCTTGCCTAGGACAAACATGCGGGTGACATGGGCAAATTTCACGGGAATAACAGACTTTTGTTTAAGTCTGCAAAAGGCAGGCAACTCCTTTAGAACTTGTTTAATTGGTATTCCCCTGCAAGAGAATGAAACAAATTTTGATGGCTTTTGGAATGTTAAAACAGTGGATCTGACTCCCAATCAGAATGGTACATGTATGAGTCCAAATGGCAGCATTAAATGCTAAGAATATACAAAGGTTAGCGTGCTGGGGAGAGAAACTATTTAATCTTACGTCACAGATTTTAAGTTCATTATTACTTGATATAGATGGTACTAGGCATGCTATGTTACAAAATAGGGCTGCAATGGATTTTTTGTTATTAGCACATGGACACGGTTGTGAGGATTTTGAAGGGATGTGGTGTATGAACCTTTCCGATCATTCCATACCTATGCACAAGAAGTTGTCACAACTGCAGGGAAACATGAAGCGTATTCTTGCTGATGATAATCCCTTTGATGAATGGTTGAGAGGATTGGGGATAACAGGTTGGTTAAAGACGTTATTGAAGGAAGGAATACGCTTTGTTATAATCATTGCTGTAATGTTTTTTGGGTTTAGCTGTTTATTTTCTTGTTTGAAGAAAGGTTTAACATCTATTGTGAAACAGACATGGGTTGTCCAAAAAGAAAAAGGGGGATATGTAGAGGGATTTTTAAAAGACCGAGGACATATGTTACCATTGTCCGGGTTGGACAACCCAGGCCTGTTCGTTGAAGCTGCAGAGCAACTTTAAATTGTCCTGGGAACAAGCAGCGGGAGAAAGAAAACAAGTTATACCCAAACAAGAAGCCAGGTGCAGAGCAAGTCCTAGGAACCGTGAAATCGGCACACTCTCATCGGCACAATCTGATCAGGCGCCTGCAGCATGTTCCCCAATCAGCGACACGGACGCCCGTGTGACCAGAAACTTTTATCCAATCACCTTTGTGTAAAGTCGTGTGAGCGGTTGGTTTAAGTTATAAATATGACCTGTTTGTTTAATAAAGTGAGCACGGCATGTAGCCATATTGGTGTGATTGTCGTGACCCAGCTGACGCTCCACGGGGGACCCTCTTCGACTTCATCCAATTGCTTGGAGAAGTAAGCTACTGGTGATGGCAGAAAACATAATGAAAACCCTAAAACTCTGCTGCAGGCAGGAGCTGCATAGATAACAGGAGCCATCAACACGCGAGAAAGAGCCTCACAGTCTGCGAGAGAAGCTCTGGAGCTTGGCCCACTCAGCACTTCAAGAAGGGGCGGTTAATACAGATGTAGGTGAGCTCCACAAGAACATAAAGAAGGAGCCTCCTGATAAGGATGTTCTAACTGCTAAAAGAAAACAAACTGCTGAAGTGATAAGACTCAGGGATAGCAGGGTAAAATAATTGTGGTAGTGGGGGATCCTGATCTCCTACTCAAATGTGTGTGTCCTGTCCCCACCCCCCCCAGCCCCGCGCTTGCCCCCGAAAAGGGTGGATTACCACCTCGGGAGCTCGCGCAGTGAATTTAAAATGAACTGTACCTTTAAATTGAGGCAAGAAAGCAACTAACCAATAATGAGGTAGTAGGTGTAGATTTTGGACGAACTAACCACTTTGCTGTATAAATGTGTATTGTGAGTAAAATTAAGCTTGCAGGCTGGGAGGAGCCATCCCCCTTGCACCCTGTGCCGCAATAACCACACCTGCTTTATAACTCTCCTCGAGTTGCAGGGTACGATTCCACATGTCAACGTCATGGACGTTACCTGTGGTAGAGAGGGGGCGGCTCACAGGGTGGGCGCTGGGCTGCAGGGATGGTCCATGCCACGGCCTGAGAGAGGAGGAACAGCACGAGGTTTGTCCCTGGGAGCTGAGTGGGAGAGGAGGCGCAAGGGATGCCCAGCAGCTGTGCCCCGTGCATGGCCACCAAGGTCAGGGACAGCCCCCCGGGCCTCCTGGGCACAGGGGCTGCCTCGGGGCCGGCACCCCAAAGCCCTTCCTCCCAGGGGGGCTGGGCAGGGGCGGGGCTGCGCGTGTCACCCCTGTGTCACCCCATGTCACAGTGCCGTCACTCGGCAACGCAGCAGTCACAGTGCCCCGGGGGAGTATAAAAGGGGCATCGCCTGTGTCCCCCGGCCAGAGCTGGCCTGGCAGCAGCCTGAAGACACCTGAGAGGTAGTCCTCAAGGGGCCGGTGGGATTCCCTGGGCGGGGTGAGGGGGGGAGACTGGAACCTGGATGAGGCTGCTGGTGGGGCCACATCCAAAGCTCAGCTGAGGTCTGGAAATCCTTCTCAGCTGGACAACCATGGCAAGACCAAGGGAATGCCTTCTTGAGAAGCACTGCAGAGCTCACCATCCTCATCCTCTGTGGAGCCAGGGGCAGCAGCCGTAAGTTATGGGGTGCACAGACGTTGGCGGGATCCTAGAGCTTTGGAGCACCCACTGGTGCCCTGCCAGGTGCAGGAAGGATTCTGTGGCCCCTGAAGTCGATGGGACCAGGAGTATTTGGCCGCTCTCAGAAGCCCCTGAGATGGCTCTAGGTCAGAAGGAGAGGCTTGGCATCTCCCAGGAGGCGTGACCAGCCTGTGGGACGAGGAGGCAGGTCTCGCTCACATGCTCAGGGAGCAGCCCATTGCCAGGGCTGGGGTCAGGGGGGAATTTTCCCCAGGGCACGTGGGCACTGCCCCCGGGGGTTATTTGCTTTCCTCTGCAGCACTGAGCACGACCACTTGTCAGGGCTCCACGGGTCCCTTGGGCCAGGTCACCGCCTGCTGCTGGTGCCCCACAAAGATGGCCTCTCGTGCCCTGCAGCTGGCAAGAGGAAGGCTTTTTTCCCCCACGGTGGGCTAGCATGTGTCCCTCCCCAGGGTTCCTTTGCCTTTCTCTGAAGCACTGAGCAGGGCCCCTGGCCAGGGCTGCTTTGGGCCACTCTGGCAAGGTGCCTGCTGCTCGTGCTCCAGGAAGGTGGCCCTCGTGCCCCGCATCTGGGGGGAGGAACCTTTCGAGGCAAATAGAGGAGGAGAGCAACGAGGATGGAAGAGAGCGGAGAGTATAGAAGAGGAAAGCAGAGTAGAGAAGAGAGAAGGGAAGAGGAGAAGAGGAGAGCGGGGTGAAAATTAGAATGGAGAAAAAGGAAGAGGTGAGTGGAGAGGTGGTAGCCGGAGAGCGGAGAGCATGGAAGATGAGTGTAGAGAGGAGGGAAGAAGAGAGCTTATAGGAGGGAAGAGGAGAGCCGTTAAGATGAGAGAGGAGAGTGAAGAGGAGGGAAACTGAGAGCAGAGAGGAGGGAAGATGGGAGTGGATAAAAAGAGGAGGACTGTGGAGAAAACGGAAGAAGAGGGAAGAGGAAAGCGCAGATGAGAGAAGAGAAGAGCAATGTGGAGAGAAAAAGAAAGCAAAGCAGAGGGAAGAGGAGAGCGGAGCGGAACGATGATGAGAGCAGAGAAGAGGGAAGAGGAGAGTCAGTGTAAGACTAGTAATGAGACGAGGGAGGACGACTACTGACACTTAGGAGGTGGACCGGAGAGGAGAGTGGAGAGGAATGAAGCAAAAGCCTAGTGAAGATTAGAGAGGAGAGAAGGGAAGAGAAGAGCGGAGAGGCTGGACAATAAGAGTGGAGATGAAGAAAGTTCAGATTGGAAAGGAGGGAAGAGGAGAGAGGACAAAATGGAAGATGAGTTCGGCAAGGAGGGAAGTGGAGAAGAGGGAAGATGGAAGATGAGAACATAGAAGACGGAAGAGGAGAGCAAAGCAGATGGAAGAGAAGAGCGGAGAGGACAGGAGAGGAGTGCGGAGAGGAGAGAAGAAAGAAGAGAGGGGAGAAGAGGGTAAATGAGAGTGGAGTGAGGAGGAGAGCGGAGAGGAATGACAAGGAGAACAAAGAAGCTGAAAAAGGAGAGCAGAGAAGTTGGAAGAGGATTGCAGAGAGGACGGAAGAGGAGGCAAGAGGAGAACAAAGGTGATGGAAGAGGAGAACAGAGGTAAGGTAGGAGAGCGGAGAGAACGGAAGAGGAGTGCAGACAGGAGGGAAGAGAAGTGTGGCCAGGAGGGAAGAAGAGCACGGGGAAAAGGGAAGAGTAGAGCGGAAAGGAAGCATGAGGAGAGCAGAGAGGAGGGAAGAGGGAAGACGAAAGCCAAGAGGATGGAAGAGGGGAGCAGACAGGGGAGATGGATAACAGGGAAGAGGAGAACGGAAAAAGAAAATACAGAAGAAGAGAGCGTAGAGGCGGGAAGAGTTGTACACAATGAAGAGGAGATTGGAGCAGAGATTGGATTGGAGAGTCGAGTGCAAAGGCGAGCAGAGAGGAGGGAAGAGGAGAGTTGAGAGGAGGGAAGATGAGAGAGGAGATAAAAGCAAGCAGAGAGTGGAGAAGATGGAAGAGGAGATCAGAGAAGATGGAAGAGGAGGCAAGATGGGTGCAGAGAGAAGGGAACAGGTACGCAAAGATAGGAGTGTGGAGAGGAGGGAAGAGGATAGCAAAGCTGATGGAAGAGGTAAGTGGAGAAGAATAAAGGGGAGAGCAGAGTGAAGAGGAGAGCAGACAGGAGGGAAGAGTGGAACAGAGAAAATGAAAGAGGAGAGCGCAGAGGAGGGAAGAAGAAAGCAGAGATGAGTGGAGAGGAGAGCGCAGTATATGTAAGAAGAAAAGAACAGAAGAAAGAGGAGAGCAGAGCAGAGGGAAGATGAGAGCAGAGATCAGGGAAGAGGAGAGCAGATGGAAGCTATGAGTGGAGAGGAGTGAAGAGGAGAGCAGAGTGAAGAGGAGACCATAGAAGAGGTAAGAGGAGTGCAGTAAAGAGGTAAGAGGAGTACGTAGAAGATGGATGAGGAGAGCGTAAAATGTGTGAGGAGATGTGAGAAGATGGAAGAGGAGATCAGAGAAGATGGATGATGAGAGCAGAGAAGAGGATGGAAGAAGAGGGTGGAGAAGACATAGGCGGAGAGTGGAGAGGACGGAAGAAGAGAGTGGTGAGGAGGGAAGAGGAGAGCAAAGCTGATGCAGAAAGTGGAGAGGGGTAAAGAGGAGAGCAAAGTGTAGAGAGCGGACAGGAGGGAAGAGTAGAGCAGAGGAAAGGAAAGAAGTGAGCAGAGAGGAGGAAAGAGGAAAGTGCAGATGAATGGAGAGGAGAGCGCAGTATATAAAAGAAGAACGGTGAAGACGGGAGAGCAGAGCAGAGAAAATGGAAGAGGAGGAAAAGGAAAAGAAGAGACACAGGAAAAGGAGAGCCATGTGGGGTAAATATGAGAGCAAGCTGAAGGAAGAGGAGAGCAGAGCGGAGGGAAGATAAGAGGGGAGATTAGGGAAGAGGAGAGCAGATGGAAGCGGTAAGTGGAGAGGAGTGGAGAGTAGAGTGAAGAGGAGACCGGAGAGGAGGTAAGAGGAGGGCGGAGAAGGGGTAAGAGGGCAGCGTAGAAGATGGGTGAGGATATGTGAGAAGAGGAGATCAGAGAAGATGGATGACGAGAGCAGAGAAGAGGACGGAAGAGGAGGGCGGAGAGGACATAGGTGGAGACTGGAGAGGATGGAAGAGGAGACCGGTGAGGAGGGAAGAGAAGAGCAACGGTGATGGAAGAGGTAAGTGGAGAGGAGTAAAGAGAAGAGCGGAGTGGAGAGCGGACAGGAGGGAAGAGGAGAGCAGAGAAAATGAAAGAGGGAAGCCGAGAGGAGTGGAGAGGAGAGAGCAGTATATGTAAGAAGAACCGAACAGAACCCTAAAAATCCTAAAAAACTTTAACCCCAGCAACCCTTAACCCTAAAAAAGTTTAACTGTGAAAAACATTAACCCTACCAACTCTAAAATCCCTTAATCCTAAAACCCTTTAATGCTAAATCCCCTAAAAATGCTAAAAGCTCTTAACCCTAACAACACTTCACAGTAAAAAAGCTAAAACCTCTTAAACGAAAAGTCCTTAACCATCGTAACTCTAACGACACTTAACCTCGAAAAACCCTTAACCTTAAAAATCCTACACCCCCTTAACCCTAAAAAAACTAAACCCCAACAATCTTTAGCCCTAACATCCCCCCCAAAAAATTTAAACCTGAAAACCCTAAACCCCCTTAATGCTAAAAAACATAAACCCCCTTGATTCAAAAAACCCTTCACCATAAAATACCTAAAACCCAGTAACCCTAAAATCCCTTAACCCTAAAAACCCTTAAAACTAGAAGTTCTAACAATCCTTAACCCTAAAAATGCTACAAACCCTTAACCCTAACACAGGTTAAAACTCTTAAGCCTTGAAACAATAAACCTAAAACCCCTTAGCGCTAAAAACACTTAATTCTAAAAATGCTAGAAAAGATTGACCCTAAAAACCCTAAAAACACTTAGCCCTAAATACCCTTAAAACTCATAACCGTAACAAACCTTAACCCTAAAACCCCCCAAACCCCTTAACCCATACAAGGCTAAAACCCCTTAACCCTAAAACCCCTAAAATCCCTTAATCCTAAAAAACCTTAACATCTAAAACTGCTAAAAACCCTTAACCCTAAAACCACAAAAACCACAACACTAAAAACCCTTAACTGAAAAAAACCTTAAACCTTCAATCCCTAAAAACAACAGCAAAGACAATTAACCGCAAAAACCCTTGAAGAACTAAAACCCTTAAATTCCGTTAACCATAAAAACCCTAAACCCCCTCTAATCCTATACCACTTCACCATAAAAATCCCTAAACCTAAAAACACTTACCGCAAAAAAAAACCCTAAAAAGCTTTAACAATGAAAGCCCTAAAACCCGTTAACCCTTAAAAGCCTTAATGCTAAAACCCCTAAAACCGCTTATATCCTAAAAAACGTAAAACCCCTTAAACCTTTAAACGCTGAAAAGGCACAACCCTAAAAACCATTAAGCCTAAAACCCTAAAACCCCTTAACCCTAAACCCCCTTCATCATAAACACACTAAAACCCCTTAACCCTAAACCCCCTTTACCCTAAAACCCCTTTACTCTTAAAAAGCTAAACCCGCTTAATTCTAAGAACCCTTAACACTAAAAAAACTTAACCCTAAAGCCCTGTAACTCTAAAAACCTTAAAATCCCTTAGCCCTTAAATCCTAAAAACCCTTAAAACTCTAAAAAAACCTTATAATAATTGAAAAAAATTCTAATCCCCCTAAGCTCAAAAATCCCTTAACCCTTAAAACGCTTAGGCCTAAAAACCTAGAAAAACACTAAACCCCCTTAAACCTTAAAACCATTAACATTAAAAACCCTGAAAACCCTTATACCCTAAAAACCCTAAAAAACCTTAAACTTAAAAAAGCTAAAAAGGCATAACCCTAAAAACTCTAAAAAACCTTGAGCCTAAAACCCCTTACCCATCAAAACGGTAAAACCCCTTAACTCTAAAAGCCCTTAACCCTAAAGCCCCTTTACCCTTTAAAAAGTTAAACCCCTTAGCTCTAAGAACCCTTAATGCTAAAAACACTTTACCCTAAACCTCCTTAACTATAAAAACCCTAAAATCCCGTAACCCTAAAGACTCTAAACCCCCTTAACTCTAAAAAAACCCCACAAAATCTAAACCCCCTTAACCCTACAAACACTTCACACTAAAACCCCTGAAAACCCTTTAACCCTAAAATATCTAAAAACGCTTAAAAGGAATAACCCTAAAATCCCTTAACCATAAAAACACTAAAACCCCTTAACTCCAAAAACCCTTAACCCTAAACCCACTTTCACTCTAAGAAACCTTCAAGATAAAAACACTTAACCGTAAAAGCCCTTAACTCTAAAAACCCTAAAAAACCCTTAACCCTAAAATCCCTTAATGCTAAAAACCTATAAGCCTAAACCCCGTAAAAACTCTAAAGGCCTGAACTCTAAAAACACTTAATCCTAAAACCTTTAACCACAGAAACCCTAAAAAGCTTAACTCTAAAAACAAACACAAATAAAAAAAAACCTAAAACCCCTTAACCCTACAATCTCTTAACCCTTTAAAACTCTGAGCCTTAAAAACCTTTAAAAGGCTAAAAACGCTTAACGATAAAAATTCTTAACAATAAAAAAGCTAAAACCCTTAAAAATGCTAAAAACTCTAAAAACCGTAAAACACTTAACCCAAAAAACATTAACCATAAGACCTTTAGAAACCCTTAACCCTAAAACCCCTACAAACTCTTTACCCTAAAAACTCTGAAAACATTTAACCCTGAAGTCCCTTAACGATGAAACCCCTTAACTATATAAACCCTAAAACCCCTTAATCCTAAAAACCATAAAATCCCTTAATATGAAAAACCTTTAACTGTAAAAGCACTAAAACCCCTTAACCCTAAAACTGCCAAAACACTAAAAGCCCGAAAACCCTTAATCAAAAAAACCCCTTAAACCTAAAATCCTCCAAAACCCTTATCCCTAAAAAAAACCCCAAAACATAAAGTGCCTTAAAAACCTAAAATCCTTAAAACCCATTAACCCTAAAACCCCTAGACCTCTTTAACACTATAAAACCATTAACCCTAAAAACCTTTACCCTAAGAAAGCTAAAAATCTTAACTCTAAACCCCCTTACCACTAAAAACACTTAACCCTAAATATGCCAAAACCACTTAACCCTTAAAACTGCCCCCCCGTTAACTCTAAAAGCGCTAAAATCCCATACATTTAAAATCCCTTAACCCTAAAAACCTATAGTCCTAAAACTGCTAAAAACTCTCAACCCCCTTAATTCTAAAAATCCTTAACCCTAAAACTCCTGAACAGTAAAACCTCTAAAACCGCTTAACTTTAAACACTGAAAAACCCCAAAAACCCTTAACCCCAAAATCCCTTAAGCCTAAAAAACCCTTAAGCCTAAAAAAGTTACAAACGCTAAAAAAGTGAAAACCCCTAAAAATGCTCTAACCCTAAAAAACTCTTAATCCTAAAAAAACTTAAACTATAAAACCCCTAAAAACCCTAAAAACCCTTTACACTAAAATCCCTTTACACTAAAATCGCTAAGAAACCTTAACCATAAGTATGCCAAAACGACTTAACCATTAAACCCCTAAATCTTAAAAACCTTACAAACGCTAAAAACGCTTAACACTAAAACACCAAACCCTAAAAACCCTGAACCCTGAAAAAGCTAAAAATCTTTAACACTAAGAACTCCATTAAACGCTAAAACCCATAAAAAGCTCATAACCCTAAAACTGTAAGAACACATAACCCCAAAACACTTAAACCTAACAAACCAAAATCCCCTTTAAACGTAAAAATCCTAAAAAACCTAAAGCCTAAAACCCCTTATCCCTGAAAAAAACTTAAATCTACACTTAACCTTAAAAAACCTAAACCCCCTTAACCCTACAAATGCTAAATACTGTTCACCCTAAAACCCATTAACAATGAAAATCCTTAACCCCAAAACGATTAACTCTAAAAACTTTAAACTCTTTTAATCCTAAAACCACTTAACACTAAAAACTTTAAAAAGCCTAAAAAAACATTAACATATCCAGAAGCACCCTAATAACCCTTAACCCTAAAAACCATAAAAACCTTTAACCCTAAAAACCCGTAAACACCCGTAAGCCTAAAAAAGACCTAAAATCTCTTAGTCCTAAAACATCTTAATCATAAAAACCCTTTAAACCCTCTAACCCTTAAAAATGCAAAAACCCCTAACTCTAAAAATGCTAGGAAACCTTAACCCTTAAAAACCCCCAAAATTACGTAACTCAAAACCCTCTTAACCTAAAAATTCCTTAAAAGCCCTTAACCTTAAAAATCCTAAAAACCCTCTAAACCTAAAACCTCGTAACCCTAAAACCCCTTAATAGTAAAAAACATAAAATCTCTTAACCCTAAAACCCATTGAATCTAAGAACCTTAAAACCCAAAAGAAATATTAACCCTTAAAAAAATTTAAAAACCCATAAAAGCACTAGAAATCCTTAAACCTAATAACTATAAAATCCCTAAACCCACTCTATCATAGAAAAACCTAAACCCGCTTAAACCTAAAAATCTTAAAACCCCTAAACATCCTTTAACCCCAAACCCCCTAAAATGCCTTAATCCAAAACCCCCTTAACCCTACAAACCCTAAAACCCCTATAAAACTTAACCCTAAAACCCCTAAAACCTTAACCCCGGAAAACTTAATCCTAAAAAACCAAAAACCTCTTTAAACCTAAAAATTGTCAAAACCCTAAAGCCTAAAAGCACTTATCCCTAAAAATGCTTAAATCTAAAAACATTTAACCCCTTAAACCAAAACCCCCTAAACACCCTCAACCTCAAAAGCCTTGACCTTAAAAAACGTAAAAACCTTTAACCCTAAAATTTTTAAAAACCCTTAACCCTATATAACCTATAACCCTGAAACCTCTTAAACCTAAAAACCCTAAAAATACTTAAACCTAAAAACCCTTAAGGCTAAAACCAATATGAACCCTTAACCCTACATACGCTCAAAACTCTTAACCTTAAAAAAGAAAAAAACCCTTAACCCAAACCCCCCTAAAAACGCAAAGACCCTTTAACCCTAAAACAACTTCAGAGGCAAAAACCATTAACCTCAAGAAAGCTTAACCCTAAAAACCTTAAAATCCCTTAACCCTAACACACCTTAACGCTCAAAACCTTGAAAAACCTAAGAACAAATAACGTATAAACCCTAAAAACCCCTAAGAACTAATAACCCTAAAATCCCTAAAAAACCTTACCCATGAAAACCCTTAATCTTAAAAACCCTAATAATGCTTAACCCTAATACCCTTAACCATTAAACCCCTTAATCCTAAAACCCATAAAACCATTAACCCTAAAACATGAACAAGATAAATGTTTGTGGTTTGCAGAAGACAAACTGTTTCTAAAGAGCTCAGAGCAAATCCTCAAAACAACTTAGGATGAAGGTGCTGATTCTAATCATACCTTCTAATGCTACTGTCTACGAGCCCTAGATTTAAAACTCCTTAAACCTAAAAACGCGTTAAAACCCGTAACACTAAAAAATCTACATTCACTTAATCCTAAAAACCCTAAAAACACTTAACCCTAAACCCTTAATAATGCTAAAAAAAATAACTCTAGAAACACTTATCCCTAAAAAAACCCCAAAATTATTCACTCTAAAAACTCTTAACCTAAAAGATCTTTAAAAACACTTAACCCTAAAAATCCTAAAAACTCTCTAAGCCTAAAAACCCGTAATCCTAAAACCCTTACAACTAAACCCCCTTATACAGTAAACCCCCTAAAATCTCTTAATCCTAAACCCCATTAAATCTAAAAACCCTGAAAATCATAAGAAACATTAACCTAAAAAACCTTAATGCAAAAAAAAACACATAAAACTGCTAAAAACTCTAAACCCCAATAACTGTAAAATCCCTAAAACCACTTTACTCTAAAAACCCGTAAGAACGCCTAAACATAAAACCCCTAAGAACCCTTAACCCCCAAACCCCTAAAATGCCTTAATCCAAAACTCCCTTAACCCTACAAACCCTAAAAACCCTAAAAAACTTAACCCTAAAAACCCTAAAACCCTTAACCCCAGAAAACGTAATCCTAAAAAACCAAAAACCTCTTTAAACCTGAAAATTGTCAAAACCCTAAAGCCTAAAAAAACTTATCCCTGAAAATGCTTAATTCTAAAACCACTGAACCCTAAAAAACCTAAACCCCCTTAACCCTTAAAAGGCTAAATACCTTTAAACCTACAACCCATTGACACTAAAAATCCTTAACCCCAAAATGATTAACTCTAAAACCCTTACATTCTTTTAACCCTAAAAGCACTAAACTCTAAAAACCCTAAAATACCTTATCCCTAACCCCCCCCAAATTACGTATCTCTAAAAACTCTTGACTTAAAAATTCCCTTAGCCTTAAAAATCCTAAAGAACCTCTATCTGTAAAAACCCGTAATCCTAAACCCCCTTAAAACTAAAACCCCTTAACAGGAAACAAACTAAAATCTCTCAACCTTAACACCCATTAAATCTAAAAAGCCTAAAAAACATAACAAACATTAACCCTAAATAACAAAAAAAGCCCTAAATCCCCTTAAACCTTAACCCTAATAGGTGTAAAATCCCTAAAACCATTCTACCCTAAAAAACCTAAAATGCTCTAAACGTAAAAACCCTAAAAATCCTAAAACGCCTTAACCCCAAATTCCCTAAAATGCCTTAGTCCAAAAAAACCCTTAGCCCTACAAACCCTAAAACCCATAAAGATCTTAACCCTAAAAACCCTAAAACCCTTAACCCCAAACCACTTAACCCTAATAAACCAAAATCCCCTTTAAACCTAAAAATTGTAAAACCCCTAAAGCCAAAAACCCCTTAGAATGCTTAGCTCTATAAACGCTTAACCCTAAAAAACTCTAAAAAAAGCTAAATACCATTAACCCTAAAACCCATCAACAGTTAAAAAGCCTTGACCCCCAAAACACTGAACCCGACAAAACAAAATCACCTTTAACCTTAGAAATCCTAAAACCCCTAAAGCCTAAAAATGCTTAATTCTAAAAACACATAACCCTGAAAACCCTAAAACCCCTTAACGCTGAAAAGCTTAAAAACCCTAAACCCCAATAACATGCAAACCGTAAACCCCCTAGGAACAATTAACCCTAAAATCCCCAATACCCCATAACATTAAAATCCTTTAATCTTAAAAGCCCTAGAAAGATTGAACCCTAACAACTATAAAAACCCTTAACCCTAAAAAGCCTTAACCCAAACCCCCTGAAGCCTATTGAAATTATATCCCTAAAAACCATAAAAACACTGAAACCTAAACCCACTAAAAGGTTAAATTAACCTTTAAAATCTGAACTTTTAGGTTTTAAAAACTGTAAAAGTGCTTAGCCCTAAAACCCCTTAACCACTAAAACCCTTAACCCTAAACCCCCTTAACCCTAAAAGCACTAAATAGCCTTAACCCTAAACCCCATTAACAGTAAAAATCCTTAACCCCAAAAGCGCTAAACTCTAAAAACCTTAATCTCTTGTAACCCTAAAACCACATAACACTGAAAACTGTCAAAAACCTAAATAACTTTAACATAAAAACCAGAAACACCCTAACAACCCTTAAACCTAAACCAAATAAAAACCATTGACCCTAAACCCCCTTAACACTAAACCCCCTAAAACTCCTTACCCCTAAAACCAATAAACCCCCATAACCCTAAAAAAACTAAAATCACTTAATACTAACCCCTAAAACCCCTAAAAATGCTTAAGCCTAAACCCCCTTAACCATAGAAACCCTTAACCGAAAAATCCTTAAAACCCTTAAGCCTAAAACCCCCTTGGCAGTAAAAACCTTTAACCCCAATAACTCTTAAGCCTAAAACCCCCCAAAATCCCTTAACTCTAAAACCATTTAACACTAAAAACTTTGAAAATCCTAAAACCCATTAACATGAAACCCCTAAAACCCCTTGAACCAAAACCCCTAAACACCCTCAACCTCAAAAGCCTTGACCTTATAAAACGTAAAAACCCTTAACCCTAAAATTTTTAAAAACTCTTAACCCTATATAACCTATAACCCTAAAACCTCTTAAACCTAAAAACCCTAGAAATACTTAAACCTAAACGCTAAAAACAATATGAACCCATAACCTTAAAAAAAACTTAACCCCAAACCCCCTAAAAACGCAAAACCCATTTAACCCTAAAACAACTTCAGAGGCAAAAAGCATTAACCCCAAGAAAGCTTAACCCTAAAAACCTTAAAATCCCTTAACCCTAAAACCCCTTAAGGCTCAAAACCTTAAAAGCCCGAAAACCCAATAACATATAAACCCTAAAAACCCTAAGAACGCTTAACCCTTAAATCCCTAAAACCCCTTACCCATTAAAACCCTTAATCTTAAAAACCCTAATAATGCTTAAACCCTAGTACCCTTCACCATGAAAACCCTTAACCCTAAAAACCATAAAAACCATTAATCCTAAAACCTCTTAACACTAAAATTCCTAAAACTTCTTAACCCTAAAAACCTGTTAACACCTGTGACACTAAAAAACTAAATTCACTTAACCCTAAAAACCCTAAAAACACTTAACCCTAAAAACCCTAAACCCTTCAATATGCTAAAAAACCTAACTCTAAAACCACTAGGAACCAATAACCCTAAAAAACCCCAAATGACTTAACTCTAAAAACTCTTAAACTAAAAATTCTTTAAAAACACTTAACCCTAAAAATCCTAAAAACTCTCTAAGCCTAAAAACCCGTAATCCTAAAACCCTTACACCTAAACCCCCTTAACAGTAAACCCCCTAAAATCTCTTAATCCTAAACCCCATTAAATCTAAAAACCCTGAAAATCATAAGAAACATTAACCTAAAAAACCTTAATGCAAAAAAAAACACATAAAACTGCTAAAAACTCTAAACCCTAATAACTGTAAAATCCCTAAAACCACTTTACTCTAAAAACCCATAAAAACGCCTAAACATAAAACCCCTAAGAACCCTTAACCCCCAAACCCCTAAAATGCCTTAATCCAAAACTCCCTTAACCCTACAAACCCTAAAAACCCTAAAAAACTTAACCCTAAAAACCCTAAAACCCTTAACCCCAGAAAACTTAATCCTAAAAACCCAAAAACCTCTTTAAACCTGAAAATTGTCAAATCCTAAAGCCTAAAAACACTTATCTCTGAAAATGCTTAACTCCAAAAACACTAACCCGAAAAAAACTTAAAAAGACTAAACACCCTCAACCCTAAAGCCCATTAACAGCAAAGATCCTTTACCCCCAAAACACTTAACCCTGCAAACCAAAATCCCCTTTAACCCTAAAAATCCTAAAGCCCCGAAACCCTAAAAATAATTAAGCCTAAAACCACATAACCCTAAACCCCCGAAACCCCCTTAACTTTACAGGTCAAATATGTGCCTTATTTTCTACACCTGTGCCTCCTGTTACAATTCCAAAAAATACGCGCCTTGCTCAGCTTGTGCCTTTTGTGAGTTGTGTTCCCCGAGCAGAGCCCAGACGGCGGGGTGATGAAGGACTCAGCTCCACAGGAATACCTCAAGTGCCTTGGACACAAGAGCTATCTCCACAACGACCCAACCTGACCTACTGGATGGTTAAAAGATGTGTTTCTGCACGGGATAACGGTATTAATTGCCATTGTAACCTTTTTAATGATATCGGGCTCTGTGTGGAATTGCTTTATGAGAATTATGAACCGAATGATAAAAGGGGTCTGGACTGCTCAAAAACAAAAAGGGGGATTTGTGGAGCGGCTAGAAGACAATGGGCACGTTATGAGCAATCCGGACCGAGTAACTTTATTGTAACAGCAGGCCGAAGTTGTAGCAAGTTGCAGCTGTTGTGAAGGACACGTGCAAGGCTAAGAGAGACAAAGAAACTGTGTACAAGGACAGGGAGATTGTGAAACTGCGTCTGTGGCAAGAAGATAAGGAAGTTGGACTGAAAAATGATGAGCTAAGATGTGAAACAGGATGTCTACGTGACGAGAGCAGCGTGTGGACACCGCGCCAGGACCAGTCCTAGATGACCAGAGTACGCGTGGACAAGTAGTTTTAGCCCATCGCCTCTGAATAACAACGCATGCGTGGCGCGTGTATCTTTTGTTAAGAGTATAAATTGCTGTAAGCCTTTTAATAAATCAGCACCAACTTGATCACATTGATCGTGTAAGTTGTGTCCGAGAGACATCCGCGTCAACAAACCGGTATGGGGAGAGCAGTGGCCCCTGCCCCAGGAAAAGCTGTGTGCCCTGCATGAATTGGTTAAGGAACAGTTAGATGCGGGCCACATTGAAGAATCACATAGCCCGTGGAACACCCCTGTAGTTGTGATAAAAAAGAAGTCTGGTAAATGGCGATTGTTGCGTGACCTGCGTAAAGTCAATGCAGTGATGGCCCCTGTGGGGGCCTTACGGCCAGGACTGCTATCTGCCACCATGATACCAACGGAATGGGACATCTTAGTTATCAGTCTGAAAGACTGGGGTTTTTACCATTCCTTTAGATCCAAAAGACAAAGCAAAGTTTGCTTTTACAGTACCAACTAGAACTAACTCTGAGCCCACAAAAAGGTACCACTGGACCGTGCTGCCTCAGGGCATGAGAAACTCACCAACCATTTGTCAGTGGTTCGTAGCCCAGGCCCTGAGCTCAGCGAGAGACAAATACCAAGATGTTTACTGTTATCATGACACGGATGGCATTTTGCTAGCAGCACCGTCCAAAGAGCTGCGGGAGACAGTTGAGAAGGGTGCCAGGCATAGTTTAGCAGAATTTGGATTGAATGTAGCTCCTGAAGAAGTTCAGAGGCAAGAGCCCTGGAAAATATCTGGCCGTGAATGTGCTGAAGGGAGCTGTGTCTCCACAACCTATCAAATTGAAACTGGATGTAAAGACTTTGAATGATGTCCAAAAACTTGCAGGAATGCTAAATTGGCTACGGCCTTATTTAGGCCTTTACTAATGAACAAACGCATCCTCTTTTGCAGCTTTTAAAAGGAGACACAGATCTTTTAGCCCCAAGGTATTTAATGCCTGCAGCCTTGGCACTTGTGAAAGAAGTCAAACAGTTGATCTCTTCACGACATGCGTGGCGTCTAGACATCACGCTTCCTTTAAGTGGTTTTATTTTAATGGACCAATCTTCCCCTTATGCTATGTTGGCCCAGTGGAACCAGGCTCGGCAAGATCCGCTGCATGTACTTGAATGGTGGTTTCTGCCTTTGCAGCCTAAAAAAAGCGCTGTCGAATTGTACAAACTTGTTGCCAATGTGATCATAAAAATCCAAAAAAGATGTTTAGAGTTGGCTGGAGTTAATCCAGCAACTGTAATTATCCCTGTGCAACAATTCTATGTTGAATGGGCGCTATTAAACTCTACCGCCCTTCAAGTGGCTCTTGCCAGTTTTCAAGGGCAAGTTCAGTACCACCATCCACCGCACCCACTTTTGAAAATGACTGTAAATCTAACTTTACGGCCACGGCAACGAAGTCAGAGACGACCAGTCAAAGGTGACACAGTATTTACAGGCGGGTCTGGAAAAACGGGAAAAGCCGCAGTCGCTTGGAAAAAAAATGGGCAATGGCATTCCCAAATTGTATATCAGGAAGGATCCCCGCAAGTCGTAGAGTTACAGGCTGCGGCTTTGGCATTTCAGTATTTTCCAGGCCTTCTTAATCTTGTTACTGATTCGGCATATGTGGCAGCTCTCCTTCCCAAGTTAGACAGGGCTGTCCTTGGCCATGTCAACATTCCCGAGCTTTTTGCAATTTTGACTTTGGTTTGGGAAGAGATTCGGAAACGCCATTCTCCGTATTATGTTACGCATGTTAATAGCCATACTTCCCTACCGGGTCTTGTAATTGAAGGCAATGCTAGAGTTGATGCTCTAGTTTCTGTGGCTCTGTCGGCGCCTGTTCCTGATGTCCATCAGCAAGCCGTGTTAGCCCACCAGTTCTATCATCAGAATTGGCGATCCTTGTATCATCAGTTTGGCCAAAAGGGTCTCTCTCAGGCTGCTGCACGCAGTATTGTTGCAGCCTGTCCAGATTGTCAAAATGTTACTTCTGTGCCAAATTATGGAGTTAATCCTAGAGGCCTTCAAGCCTTACAGCTTTGGCAAACAGATGGAATTCATTCCAATGAGTTTGGCAGACAAAAATATGTCCATGTTACAATAGATACATATTCTACTGCAATGATTGCTACTGCCCGCACAGGTGAGACCAGTTGTGACATCATTTGGCACCAGCAACGTGCTTTTTCTGTGCTCGGTGTCCCTCTTGAAATCAAAACGGACGGTGGACCTGCCTATAGTTCCAGGCCCGTCAGTCAGTTCCTTTCCCAATGGGAGATCTCCCACAAATTTGGTATTCCAAATACCATCCATCCAAATTCCATTCCAAATTCCAAATTCCAAAGCCATCGCTGAACGCATGAATGGTACTCTTAAATGCCAGCTTGAAAAACAAAAAAGGGGAATGAAGGGAATGACCCCAGAGGCACGATTAGAGAAAGCATGTTATGTTTTGCACTTTCTGAAAATCTCTGCTGACCGTGCGGTGCCTCCCATTCATGTTTGGCACTTGGTGTCAATTGGTGACAAGCAGCAAAAGCACAAAGGCGTCTTAGTACGCATGAAAGACCCTCGTACCGGGCATTGGTTGGGACCGCGTGAATTGTTAACTTGGGGGAGAGTTATGCTTGTGTTTCTACAGCTGAAGGTCCACGATGGATAGCTGCTCGCTGTGTGCGAGCCAGACCGTGGGAGCACTGCTGCCGCCAGTCAACGCAGCAACTAATGTGTGGTCTCCTTACTGAACCAGTCTGGTTTGGTGTGCCCTTCCTCAAAACTGACTTGCAGACATTGTTGCAAAAAAGTGGATGTATGATTTTGACAAAGAATGTGGGGAATGAAGAATGTTACTGAAAGCCTTGATATTTGGGATGATTACCTCTGTCTAATGTTAATCCAAAAGAAGTTGATATTGTTTGCACTTTGAATGTCAATAGTTGTTTTTATGGAGATGCTAATGTAGTAGGAGGCCATGATGGGACCCCGACACCCGCATAAATCAACACGTGAACACGTTGATAAGCATAATGTGCTCAAACGCAATGTAACTTTGGATGAAGCATGTAACGATGTAGTTGATTTATGGAACTGATGGGAACGTATTGCAGTGGTTCTTCTCTTATCCGGAGCAACAGCAGGGAAAGCATTCAAGAGTTAAATCACCTTGTTTGTTAGGCAGTTAAGAATGTGAGTCAAATTTGCCACTATGACATACAAAACAGAGCAACTATTGCCCTTTTGTTGTTGGCTCAAGGACATGGCTGTGAGGACTGTGATGGTATGTGCTGCATGGATTTTGGGCGCCCCATTGCAGCAACACGTTATCAGAATCTGAGAAAATGTCATCCTTTTGGGCATCCATTCACTCAATTGGCAGTGTTGTTTGTTTGCTGTTGTCTTGGTTGCTGTCATGTTTGCAAGGGCCCTGCAGAACATGACAAACCTGGTACTAGCTGTTCAAAAAACAAAAAGGGGGAATTGTTAGGGTCTGCAGACAAGTTAGTTGACTTCAGAGACTTAGCCGTGTACCTTTAAGACAGCCACAAACTGTCAGGTATGTAAACAGGATGTGAAGGATCGGAACTTAGAACCGCAGCACACGAGCACCTACAGCAACAGCAAAGAGCAAGCAAGAAGAAGGACACAAAAACCTATCAGGCTCTAACGCCTGCACTGTCTAAGATATATAAATAGTTTGTATAAACAATAAAGGCCATTTTGTCCGAACCCAGCCATGCAGACATAGTGTTTTTTTCAGTCCTCCTCGACTTGCATCACCACAACCTTGTCAAGGTTTAGTCCCAGCAGGCAGCTAAGTATCACACAGCCGCTGTTAGCTCCCTGCCCTGGTGGGATGGAGGGGAAAATCAGAAGGGTAAAAGTGAGAAAAGATTGGGTCGAGATAAAAACTGTTGAATAGGTAAAGCAAAAGCCGTGCACGCAAGAAAATCAAACCGAGGAATTCATTCCCTGCTTCCCATGGGCAGGCAGGTGCTCAGCCATCTGCAGGGAAGCAGGGCTCCATCATGTGTAACAGCTACTTGGGAAGACCAATGCCATAATGCCCAGTGTTCCTCCCCTTCCTTCTTCTTCATCTTCCAGCTCTAGAACCAGCATGACGTCATATTGTATGGAACAGCCCTTCAGCTAGTTCGGGTCAGCTGTCCTGGCTGTGTCCCCTCCTGGTTTCCCGTGCCCTGCCAGCCCTCTCACTGGCAGGGCCCAAGGAACTGAACAGTCCTTGACTTAGCATAAACATTACCCAGCAACAACCACAACCATCAGTGTGCTATCAACACTGGTCTTACACCAAACCCAAACCACAGCACTGTGCCAGCTACTAAGGACACTAACTCCATCCCAGCTGAAACCAGGGCACTATCCACCCCTTGTTCCATTCCATTTACATCACGCCACACTTCCCAATGCAACCACATTCACCACCACCACCCTTCCCATCCTTTGATATAATACATAGATATCATTCCCCTAGTCCAGGGGTCCTCAAAGTACGGCCCGTGGGCCGGATATGGCCCCCCAGGGTCCTCAGTCCAGCCCCCCGTATTTACAGATCCACCCCCACCCACCCACCCCGCCAGGGGTTGGGGGGGGAAACCAAGCAGCCAAAGGTGACTTCCTGCCTCTTAATTCGCGTGCCGGCCCCCTGTTCAAAAAGTCTGAGGACCCCTGCCCTAGTCTATGGACCACCACTGCAAAAATGTCCATAAAATGTCCATTGTGTTCATTTAGTCCGTGAAGATGATCTGTTATGCTGGTCAGTCAGGAGAGGAGAGTTTGTGTGTTGTGTGGGGTTACTGGGCCAGCTCAGGTCGGGTCACTACTGCACTTGCCGTGCTTCTTGTAAGGCTTGTCCTCCAATGGTTCAGGAGGTTCCTGCTATGGTAATTTCTAGAACATGCAACTCAAACCATGGCTTACAGCAATTGAAAGGTATATCCATTACAATGTCCACCCCGTTCCCTTTGGACCAGCCTGTAGGGTTTAACATTGCAATGAAGTCCTCCCCTTGCCCCTGCTCCAGCTTGCACTTACCCACAGACTGCAGTCCCTTAGGGTTGTACCTGCTCCAAGTGGAGCCTCAGCTACGAGCCACAGCCCCTGCAGGGGGTATACCTGCTGCAGCATGGACTTACCCACAGCCGCAGTTGCTTTGAGGTGCACCTGCTCCAGCATGGCCTTATGCATGGGCCATGACCATAGACCTGCTCCAGCGTAGCATTACCCACAGCCACAGTCCCTTCAGAAATAAAAAAGCTCCAGCATGGCCTTATCCCTGGCTGCTGTCTCTCCAGGGCTGTCCTGCTCTCTCATGGGCTTATCTATGACCACACGTTTTGAGGTGCTCCGACATGACCTCATGCACAGCACTGATGCTACCAGGTGTACCTGATGCAACATGGACTTACCCACAGCCGCAGATGCTTCGAGGTGTACCCTCTCCAGCATGGACTTGTCTTGGGCCACAATACCTGCTGCGGCATGGACATAACCACGGCCACAGATGCTGTGATATATACCTGCTCTGGCATGGACTTATTCACAGCCACCGATGCTTTGGGCTGTCCTGCTCCCCTGTGGACTCACCCACAGGTCACAGTCCCTTCAACTTGAGCTCACACCGGAGTTCCAGCCTGTCCAGTGCAGCAGCACAGAAACAGCAGCCGTGCCCTAGCCACCTGCCAGCCCAGGCGCACCACCATGGCTCGTCAAAATGCTCCTGGGCAGCACAGGAAGGTGATAAGCAGTACAGCAAGCAGTGAAAGGAAGAAGCAGCCACTAATGAGCACTAGACTAATAGACAGTGAGGAAAGCAAGCCCCATGGTAGGCGCAGAAACCTACTGATTAGTAGCAAACCAGCAATAACAGCTATAAATTCAAACTAGCAAACTCCTATCAAGTAGAACAATTCTTTGTTGATGGTTACGATACAGTTTTCAAAATCCAGTTGCCTAATAAGGAAGAAAGAGGGAATTTTTTTGAGGCCTTAGTTGTAAATCAAGCTGTTCAACCTCCTGCGCCAAAAGAGAAAGCAGGTGAGGATAACCTCCTCTACATCGAAAACTTTGCTAACTGTAAGAGAACAGCTATCCAGAATGTGCGTTGGTGGGCATTTTCTATCAAGAATTTCCCATATGCTTGTGCCTGAGTGCCATACATTGACGGAAATTTTCTGATGAAACGAAGCTTGGTGGCCCTTGGAAGTACTGCCTGTCGCCCTGCTGCCTGAGCCTTGACAGCGGACCGAGGAAGAAATAAGAGCGCCAGAGGAGCAGGAGGGGGATACGTTGCGTGGGGTTAGGATTTTCTAAAGGGATGTGACCGTTAGACTTGTCGTTGAGAGGTGTTTCAGAGCATTTGCAAAGGCTGCTGGCCCAGAGGAGGTAAATGTCCATCTCTAAGACCATTTTATCTGTGTGCCTTCATAATTTCCCTCTGTGTCTATTTCTCAGGGTTTGTGTGCTTTTCGTAGGAAGCTTTCTCTTGGCTTTCAGCACCAGGAAGTGAATTTTGCTTTTACTTTTGGCCATTCCTAGAGGCTCTCGAACGTGTGTTACTTGAGTATTCACTGAAAGCCCCAGGTTCCTTCTGAAAACATTTATTGAATGTTTATTGTGTGAAACGTGGGAATATTCCAGTTGGAAGGGACCTACAGCGATCCTCTCGTTCCGCTGCCAGTTAGACCAAATGCCAGCACCGCTGGCTCATGGCAAGGCCTTGACATGTAGGCATGTGGCAGGCCCGAAAAGCAGAGAGATCTCTCTCTTTCTAATTAGAAACGGTATCTCTAGGATTGTTCTCATAAAGCCTAGAGATCTTGAGTTGACTGACAATGGTTTCTGTGAGGAGTAGAAGCAGCAGTTGTCAACGTAAATGTTAAGAGTCTATTCTCTGTTTCACCGGGGGCTGCTCCTCAGCATAAGGTCAGCCATAAGGCCTGTGTGCTTTCTTCCTTGTCCCGTACACTTTGGATGTCTCCTTTTCTCATTTAATGTATGGAATAAGCCTAAGCCAGGGCCGTGTACTTCGGTCAGCTGAAATGTTGATAGAGCTTTGCAGTTCAGCAAAGTCCTGCTCCCCTCAGCGTCCACTGACTTGTCTTTCCCTTTACTTCACTTTCTGAGGCGGGAGTAATCTAGAGAAGCAGAGATGTCCTCATCTGAACCAGCCATGAGGCTCCTTTCACGGTCCGAGTAAAGAAACCGGCACCTCTGGCTCCAGCTACCTCACCTCGTTCATGTTGGCCATGGAAGATGTGTTTCCTGACCTAAATGACTTTGGAGTTTGACCGTGCAGTGCTGTAATCGCAGTGGGACTGTATTCTTTTCCTGCTGTTGCCCTCCTGTTTTCTCGAGTGCGTCTTGTGTGTGTGTGTGTCGGGGGTGTGTGTGTGTGCGCCTGAGTTTCTGATTTTTAGGGAGCTGTGACTTTTCCCAGAAAGAAAGAAAGTCAAAGCAAACATTTCTCAGTCAAAAAACTAACAGCAACAGTTGTGTCTCTGTCATGGCAAAGAGAGACCGTGTTACAGGTACAGGAGACTTCACTGATCCTGTACTCCAGAGAAACAGAACCCCTGACTTCAGAAATGTGTGTCATTGCAGGTTGGTGGGGACACTGTATGGCTCGCGCAAGACGTTCTCGGGTAGGAGAGCAACAGCGGATGGGTGTGGAGAAAGCAATGGGGATTCTCACACAGGCAGTGGTTGTGGATTCCTGTGAGCTCAAGGTAAGTCCAATTTCAATTTTGTTAATCCTGAAGTAGGCTGTTTTCTTGCTGCAGGTACAGTTGTCAATAAAGTCAGACGTTAACCAATGCCAACTAAAACTGGGAAGGATATGTAGCTTGTGAAAGAATTCCACCCGGGGTGGACTAGGTTGTGTTTCCACACCCGGTGTAGACTGCTGTTCTTGCTTTTGGTGAACTAAACTTGAGGAGGCTGCGTTCTCTTCCTAATTTCCAGTTGAAAAGGGCTTGTTGAATTCTCAAATAGCCCACTCACAGCCGGCCAGTACTGTTGGAAGTTAATGTCCTAACAGTTCCTATGACGGATTTGGGGAGGGGTGTTTGCATTGACACGCATGTGTTCACATCATCACTTTGCCATTTATTGCCACTTCAAATGAGCCCATCCTCTGTGCGTGAGTGGGTAGAGCCCAGCTCCTTTGTGGCTCATTCCTAACGCGATGACTGGGGATGTGGTACGTACCGAAGCATTGTGGATAGTCAGAGGCCATGTTGCTGATGGAGTCACAGGTGAACCTGAACAAATACCACCAGGACAGGAATTTCTTTTCAAGTTCAATTGCATTATCCCAGATTTCCTTTCAAATTGCAGTGGGCAAGGAACCTTCACCACCTTCTCTGGTAACTGCCGCTGTCAATGGTTGTATCCACACTTGAGCTTGGGTACAACAAAGAGTGAAAGAAGCATTACCTTGGACTACACCAAGTGCATCTACCATCAACTGGTGGTCTTTCTGATCAGTTCCCTCCCACTGAGGCAACAGGTCCGACAAAAGCCGTTGATTAGTTCCTAAAGCAAAAAGGGAAGATCATAAAGGATGTTATAAATATATGCAAATCACTGGTTACTGTAACTAATTTGTTCATGAAGACTTCTGAGTCTGTGCTATTTAGAACTCCCAATGCTGTCCCCAGGGTACCAGTCCCATCTCTTTTTGCTTGTTTTGGGGGGAAGAGGGTTTGTTTATGCAGCCGTGCCATCCATCACTTTTAAGAGCCCTTCAGGAATGGTGCACGAGCTAGATGGACTGCAGAAATGTTAGTTAGCATTGATAATTCTACTCTTTTGAGGGACCATGGTGGGTTAAACAACACCCGCTGTTGGCCTGTGTACTGGATCATATATATAGTCCAATGTTAGATATTGGTGGAGACAAAATGTCTTTCGCTGGTAAAACAACATCACAGATCTACATTTCAAGGGTGATATCCTTCGAACCTAAGGCTGCAAATGATCAAATACAACAAAAATGTGTTATGGTCACGATGAGCGCACAGGCTGCTTCATCCATCCATGTGCGGTTCATCCCGAGTTCCTGTAAAAAAGGACAGAAAAGGAAATATGCTGGGTTGGAAGTACAAACGGCAGAATTAATTAAGAGGAGGAAGAAACCCATTGAGTAGTGATTCGGGGTCTTTTTCCTGAGCAATCTCTTGCTTCCCTGGCGTAGAGATTTTTAGGCATGACTAGTACCATTGGTAATATTTCAGTTTGGGACATCTTTACTGACACAGGTTGTCCAGCATCAAACCCAGTACGTTGATTTACGTTGCCTCTCAGACTCTTCTTCAAGCACAGATGGCACGTTCTCCACTCCAGAAGTGAAGTATAGACACATTACTCTCTTTTTAATTACTCTGGATTAATTTTTTTCCTTTCCTCCAAATTTCTGACAATTCCATCCAGAAGAGTGATGAAGAGAGGTTACCTTTATGGGGTGCTGTGCATTTATCAAGGTGTGTGTATTTGAATTCACGATGTCAAGTTGAGCTTTGTATGTAAATGCAAATTACACAGTGCAGCAGGGCAGAACTAAACCTCAGAGAATGATGATGACCGAAATGCATCATAAGGGCTGACACGATTTTCAGAAGGAAAGACTACAGAAATTGTTCTTGAGTTAAACATACGATTCCTAAAACCATGGCATGTGATAGCTCGTGTCTACATTCATGCCGCAAGTATTGGACAAAACGCATGCAGAAAAGGCTGGGGTAAGGAATATATTTTAAGCTAAAGGTGTTACACTATGCATAATACAGATTGTGGTCAAGAACGCGTAATACATAAGTTGCAATTAAGCATTAAATTTGTCCCAGAAAATAATATGCTCTTTCATGTCACAGCAAAATTACTACATTAAAACACACATTATTCCTCTTTAACTGAGCAAATCCTGATGGTTGATTCTCTGTGTGAGTTTTTAAAGAATGGATAAACTGCTTCGGAGAATGCACAGTCTTGAAACGTGAACATCACAGACATGTTGGTGACATTGAAAAAAGTCAGAGTTTTCTCTTCACAGTTAAGGAAAACCCCAACTTTCCTGGGATTTTCCTGCACCTCTAACTGTGTCCATGGGTCGGTTCTTGCCCAGCAAAATTTAACACTTAAGCCCAGAGCCCAGAATCCTTCTTTAGGTGACAGAGTTATTCTTCCTTTCCTTGGGGCGGATTTCCTGGCTACTCCCAGGTCCCAGTCACTGCAATTTCCCACGTCCACCTCCCAGTAATGCTTGCCGGAGGAGAAACCTTCTGAGCCCAGCACGCAGACAGAGGAATCAAAACGGCCCTCATGGAGAGTCACTTTCTGGACCTGTGATTGATACGTGAAACTCTTCTTGTCCCCAGCAATAGACAAGTTTGGATGGGCTGTGTCCCAATCAACCACGATGTCATCTGTAAAAAACAGGTATTTGGGGCTTTCTAAACACTTTTCTAAAGAGAAGAGAAGAGAAGGAAAGGGTGCTGCACTGCAATTCATTCTGAAAATCTGCCTACAACGTCATTCTGAAAATCTGCCTGTAACGGTCTGGAAAGACCTCTTACCCCCAGGGAAGGACTGCTCTCAGGCTTACGCATTACACTTTCACTCTCAACTATGTCACAGCCCAGTGAAATACCTGTGCATCACTGCAATAAAAGGCATTTGTAGACTCACAGTCCAGCCCATGCTCAGCACTGCTTCTGCAGTAGTCACAGATGTCACGCCATTGAGTACAGACATGAGTAAGTGCAGTGTTTTACCTGAATTGCCACGAGCCTTTCTGAATTCTGAAAGCAAATAGGAGAGACAAAAAGGAAAAAAAACAAGGGTGAGAGAAAGCAAATTCAAAACATTGACTGGAAAAATGTTCCAACTCCAAGCTGAGACATCCCAGGCTGAGACTAAACTCTGCAGGTTAACGGATGCTCAGATTCCCTCTTGCCCTCTCCAGCGCTGTGATTACCCGTGGGGGCTGGAGAAGGATCTGAGGCTGGGCTGAGTTTCCCACCTGGGGACTACTTTCTCTCTCAGGTCCCACTCTGCCGCCTTGCCAGTGTTTTGGGTGGATGCCCCACCTGCCACACTGCACATTTCACAGCATGTGAGACCCCTGGTCAGCACCCCGGAATGTCCAGAGACACAGAAAGGGAGCAGTCCCCTTTGTGACACTCCGCGGAATAAATGTCAGCCACTTCTTGTGGATTTCTCGGGTGGGGTTGGATACAAAGGAAGAGCTTGGGGGAACTGTCAGTAACCCTCTGAAGAGAGGAGGCACTGCGCTTCCCGGAGAGTTTCTGGGTACGTGCAGCCGTGGCAGCTTTGTACCTGAGAGGGTGGGCATGGAAGGAAGGCAGGGGAGATGTGGCAGGCAGAGAGTCTGCTCTACAAACCAAGCTGCTGAGAAGTCAGATCGGACCCAGTAAACGTTAAATAATTGAAAGAGCTGAATCAGCCGAGCTTGTGCATTTCTGTATGGATGTGAAAAGGCGACCCAGCAGGGCAGGATCGTGAAGTCCTGACACGTGAGCTTAAGGAGTTAGCTCCAAGGCAGGCATTGATGCTCCCTGAAGTCGCATCTGACATGCTTCCGACTCTGGCAGGGATGTCTTCCCTACCCCATCATCACGCACCATCCGTCCAGCCCCCAGGTGTGGTTGGTGGCCCAGGCTCTGCAGCCCCATCAGCCCCATCACAGCCTTCCCTCAACGTACCCTTCCCTCACTCTCCGACCAACACCAAAGGCTCCACCAGCCACAACACCACAAACAACACCCTGTGAAAATCCCTTAAATGCCACAACTGGGTGGCACGCAAGGCCTCCAGGGAGGCAGCGGAACTCACCAATCTCCTTCTTCTGCTGCTCTGCAAGAAGAGAGGGAGAACACCTTGCTTAGCACCTTGAATCAAAGGAACACTGGAGCACCCCAGTCACAAGAACATCCCACCAGCCCTTCTGAATGCCCGCTGGGGGAGAAGACATTCCAAGGAGCCCAAGAATAGCACAAGCCTACCAAAGTCAACTCCCTATTACTGAGCTTACAGCAAAGGCAAGGAAGGAAACTGAACCTGCACATCTGCACTTATTATTCTGCCTCCAAAAGCCAGTCCGTTCTGCAATAGTCCAACCCACGAATGGAGGAAAAGCTCCTCTGGCATGGTAGATGGCTCACACTATTGGCGGTCAGGGGTGACTTCCCCTCCGCTATCCCACCCTGGAATCACCTCCCATGATTGTCTTGCTCACATGGCCCGCAGGGATTCAGCAGCACTCACCGATCCGCTTCTTCTGGTTCCCTGCAAGATTAGAGAGGGAAGAGAAAACACCTTGATTAGCGCCATGACTCCGTGGGATACATGGCAAACAGCATGTGTACACCTCATTTAGGAAGGCTGACTTGTCATCCATCAGGACATGTCCCCAGCCAGGGCTCCCCCAGGCACGAAGCCGTGGTGGCAGCGCATTGCCCGCAGTCCCCCTTCTCAGCACCCAGGGCTGCCCCTGCTTGCAGCTGAGGCTGCTCTGCACGGGAGGGCTTGGCAGAACGAAGGGAGGGCAATCAGGGCTTCCCAGGCACGAGCTGCTGCCAGCCGTGGGTAAAGATGTTCTGTGGCTTCTGGATATAGCAGAAAATATTACTTGTGCATGATGCCACTCACTGACCTCCCACCCACTCCCCACCGCTCACAGCACTGCCCCTGCCTGGCACAGACACCCTCAAGGGCTGCCACCTCCACCAGCATCACAGCCAAATGCCCTCCTTGGCATGTCAGGTGCTGAGGGACACAGCACCTCCCCTCAACCGGCACCCAGCAAGCCAGAAACTTACTGTAGGAGTAGCCCCACCACCCTGCCCCTTCTTTCTGGCTCACACAGGGAATTCAGCTATCAGTCTCTTGCTTCCCAGGACAACAGTATTCCCTTTCCCTGGGGATGGGTCCTCTCTCTTGGGCCACTGCTTCTATCCTTGACCGGATAGCAAAGAACTCAGAGCCTTCACAATGGTCATAAGTCCATAATAGGACCCCCAGGCACAAGGACATCCAATCACTCATGCCAAATGCGTGCTGGTCCAGGAGAATGGCCAAGGACCATGGGATTAACACAGTCTGGACATTGTTCAAGGCATCACTAATGAGATGCACTATGGGCAGGTAAAGCGCACGACACCCTGAATTTGCATCCTTGCTGAGCTGCCTCTGAGACTGTGCTGACAGGCAAAGGCTCTGGAAATGGCAATGCCGCAGAAGCGATTGCAAGATCCCCCACAAAAAGGAAGAGTCAAAACAATTCACAGCTGGCCATGGGCACCGCCCCTGCAGAGCCAGAGCCAGGGAGCACCAGCTGCCAGGTCGAGCCTTGCACATTGGCAAAGTCTCTCAGCGAGGCACTCGGGGAGCTGCTGGCATTGCTGGAGCATCCCTCCCCTCCCACCCCAGGGCACTAATTCAGGCAAGGACAGCATTTGCACAAGCGGAAACACTCACCATTCGTTGCACGCAGTTCATCTGCAAGTCACCATGGTCACAGGAGAAGAAGACATGAAGTCAGGACAGGACCCACAGGATCCCTACAAGCCATTTCCCTCTGGGACTGTCCACCCCAGGGAATGATGAACAACAAATCTGGCATGCGGGATAGTTCATGTTCCTTTGGAACTCCTCATCATGTGGCCCTCAGAAGCATTTTTACCAACAATGGCACAGACCCAAATCCCTATAAGTAGCCAGGGTTCCTCAGGGACATGGGCTCTCTGCCCCATCACACACACTATGGCCTCCCCTCAGCATCTCCTTCCTTCATGCTCCTGCCTCCAACAAAGCCTCCCGCTGCCTGGGCATCACCAGCCACCTGCCACGGCAACCCACCCCACCATCTGCCTTGTGGCAAGGGCCATGGGTGCCTTTAGAGGCCCTTTCCCCAGGGACGCTTGGTGACAGGAAGGGGAGGGAAAGCCAGCAGAGATGGCCTCCAAGCCAGGTGTCTCTCAGCATTCCTGACACCGGTCACACTCCACGGCGCAGGCTCTCCTGGCTGTCCCATGGGGTGAGGGCTGACTTGTCCTCCACTCTCCCACCCTGGCACCCCATCCCACAAACTGCTCACACACATGGTCCCCAGGGGGTCAGCGACACTCACCAATCTCCTTCTTCAGTTGCTCTGCAAGAAGAAAGGGTGAAAAGAGGACACACTGATTAGCACCCAACCTCCAGTGAAGATGGCGGTAAATCCTAGGACATGTTCAGCAAAGCAGATCCCTTCTCCTCCAAACCCACACGCAGCCAGAGCTCCCCCAGGCACAGAGCCGTGGTGGCAGCGCATTGCCCGCAGTCCCCCTTCTCAGCACCCAGGGCTGCCCCTGCTTGCAGCTGAGGCTGCTCTGCACGGGAGGGCTTGGCAGAACGAAGGGAGAGCAATCAGGGCTTCCCAGGCACGAGCTGCTGCCAGCCATGGGTAAAGATGTTCTCTGGCTTCTGGATATAGCAGAAAATATTACTTGTGCATGATGCCACTCACTGACCTCCCACCCACTCCCCAACGCTCACAGCACTGCCCCTGCCTGGCACAGACACCCTCAAGGGCTGCCACCTCCACCAGCATCACAGCCAAATGCCCTCCTTGGCATGTCAGGTGCTGAGGGACACAGCACCTCCCCTCAACCAGCACCCAGCAAGCCAGAAACTTGCTGTAGGAGTAGCCCCACCACCCTGCCCCTTCTTTCTGGCTCACACAGGGAATTCAGCTATCAGTTTCTTGCTTCCCAGGACAACAGTATTCCCTTTCCCTGGGGATGGGTCCTCTCTCTTGGGCCACTGCTTCTATCCTTGACCAGATAGCAAAGAACTCAGAGCCTTCACAATGGTCATAAGTCCATAATAGGTCCCCCAGGCACAAGGACATCCAATCACTCATGCCAAATGCGTGCTGGTCCAGGAGAATGGCCAAGGACCATGGGATTAGGGCTGTCCTGCCACTGTCAATGGTCCATGAAAGAGCTTGCACCATGGGCGGGGAAGCGCACTGCACCCTTACATTCACCCTCACTAATCTGTCACTGAAAAGTGTTGAAAGGAGAAGAATCTGTAAACAGTGATGCTACAGTATCTATTGGGTGTCCCACGACAGAATAGAAAGAGTCAAAACCCACCCAGGCACTGGCCTTCGGGGAAGACCTTGGTACAGCCAAATGCAGGGAGCACCAGCTACCAGGTTGAGCCTTGCACATTGGCAGGGTCCGTCAGTGTGGCACTTGGCGAGCAGTTGGCATTGCTGGAGCATCCCTCCTCATCTGCCTCAAGGCCCTATCACTGTGCCAAAGGCATTTAAGAAACAGAAACACTCACCGTTCCTTGCATGGAGGTCCTCTGTTGAGTCACCGTGGTCACAGGAGAAGAGACATGAAATCACAGAAGACACATAACGTCCTTGTAGTGGGCTGAGGGACACGGCACCTCCCCTGACCAGCACCAAGCAAGCCAGAAGCTGGAGAAGCTCCACCACAACCACGCTGCCCCTTCTGTCTGGCTCACACAGGGAATTCAGCCTGGCAGATTCCTGCTTCCCAGGGGATGGTTTTCCCTTTCCCTGGGGACTGAACCTATGACTTGGGCCATCACTTCTCCCCTTGACTGAACTGCAAAGAATACAGAGCTTTCACAATGGACACAGTAACAGGGCCCCCAGTCAGAGGGACATCTAATCACTCATGCCAAATGCGTGCTGGTCCAGGAGAATGGCCAAGGACCATGGGATTAACACAGTCCGGACATTGTTCAAGGCATCACTAATGAGATGCACTATGGGCAGGTAAAGCGCACGACACCCTGAATTTGCATCCTTGCTGAGCTGCCTCTGAGACTGTGCTGACAGGCAAAGGCTCTGGAAATGGCAATGCCGCAGAAGCGATTGCAAGATCCCCCACAAAAAGGAAGAGTCAAAACAATTCACAGCTGGCCATGGGCACCGCCCCTGCAGAGCCAGAGCCAGGGAGCACCAGCTGCCAGGTTGAGCCTTGCACATTGGCAAAGTCTCTCAGCGAGGCACTCGGGGAGCTGCTGGCATTGCTGGAGCATCCCTCCCCTCCCACCCCAGGGCACTAATTCAGGCAAGGACAGCATTTGCACAAGTGGAAACACTCACCATTCGTTGCATGCAGTTCATCTGCAAGTCACCATGGTCACAGGAGAAGACATGAAGTCAGAACAGGACCCACAGGATCCCTACAAGCCATTTCCCTCTGGGACTGTCCACCCCAGGGAATGATGAACAACAAATCTGGCATGCGGGATAGTTCATGCTCCTTTGGAGCTCCTCATCATGTGGCCCTCAGAAGCATTTTTACCAACAATGGCACAGACCCAAATCCCTATAAGTAGCCAGGGTTCCTCAGGGACATGGGCTCTCTGCCCCATCACACACACTGTGGCCTCCCCTCAGCATCTCCTTCCTTCATGCTCCTGCCTCCAACAAAGCCTCCCGCTGCCTGGGCATCACCAGCCACCTGCCACGGCAACCCACCATCTGCCTTGTGGCAAGGGCCATGGGTGCCTTTAGAGGCCCTTTCCCCAGGGACGCTTGGTGACAGGAAGGGGAGGGAAAGCCAGCAGAGATGGCCTCCAAGCCAGGTGTCTCTCAGCATTCCTGACACCGGTCACACTCCACGGCGCAGGCTCTCCTGGCTGTCCCATGGGGTGAGGGCTGACTTGTCCTCCACTCTCCCACCCTGGCACCCCATCCCACAAACTGCTCACACACATGGGCCCCAGGGAGTCAGCGACACTCACCAATCTCCTTCTTCAGTTGCTCTGCAAGAAGAAAGGGTGAAAAGAGGACACACTGATTAGCACCCAACCTCCAGTGAAGATGGCGGTAAATCCTAGGACATGTTCAGCAAAGCAGATCCTTTCTCCTCCAAACCCACACGCAGCCAGAGCTCCCCCAGGCACAGAGCCGTGGTGGCAGCGCATTGCCCGCAGTCCCCCTTCTCAGCACCCAGGGCTGCCCCTGCTTGCAGCTGAGGCTGCTCTGCACGGGAGGGCTTGGCAGAACGAAGGGAGAGCAATCAGGGCTTCCCAGGCACGAGCTGCTGCCAGCCATGGGGACAGGGGCTCCCTTGCTCTGGACACAGCAGCACCCAATACCTGCACAGGATGACACTCACTGACCTCCCACCCACTCCCCAACGCTCACAGCACTGCCCCTGCCTGGCACAGACACCCTCAAGGGCTGCCACCTCCACCAGCATCACAGCCATATGCCCTCCTTGGCATGTCAGGTGCTGAGGGACACAGCACCTCCCCTCAACCAGCACCCAGCAAGCCAGAAACTTACTGTAGGAGTAGCCCCACCACCCTGGCCCTTCTTTCTGGCTCACACAGGGAATTCAGCTATCAGTTTCTTGCTTCCCAGGACAACAGTATTCCCTTTCCCTGGGGATGGACCCTCACTCATGGGCCACCGCTTCTCCCCTTGACCGGATAGCAAGGAACACAGGACCTTCAGAATGTAAAGAAATTCATAATAGGACCCGCAGGGACAAGAACAACCCAGCAATCGTTTGAAATATGTGCTGGGTCAGGAGAATTGCCAAGGAGCCTGAGATTAAAACTGCTCTCGCGATATCAAGGCTCTATGAAAGAGCTTACACCATCACAACACACTAAACATTCACTTTTACTAATCTTCCAGTGGAAATGAGCTGAAAGGCAAAGAGTCTATAAATACTAATTCCCCAAAAGCTAATGGCAGGCTCACAACAAAAAATGAAGAGTCAAAGACCACCCCACCACTGGCCATTGGGGAACATGTTGGCAAAGCCCAAGAACAGGGAGCACCAGCTGCAAGGTTGAGCCTTGCACACTGTCAGGCTCTCTCAATGTGGCACTCGGGATGAAGGTGGCATTGCTGGAGCATCACTCCACACCTGATTCAAGGCCATATACCCGTAGGGAAGGCATTTGGTGTTCCTCTGTTGAGTCTCCATGGACACAGGAGAAGACATGAAATCAGCAGAAGACCCATAATGTCCTTGTAATGGGCAGCTCCCACGATCAAGACCCAGCAAGCCAGAAGCCGGAGCAGCCCCACCACAACCACCCTGCCCCTTCTGTCTGGCTCACACAGGGAACTCAGCCTGGCAGATTCCTGCTTCCCAGGGGATGGTTTTCCCTTTCTCTGGGGATGGATCATTTCTCTTGGGCATTCGCTTCTCCACTTGACTGAATTGTATAGAACACAGAGACTTTGTCTTGGTGAAAAGTCTGCAACAGGGCCTCCAAGGTGCAAAAACATCCCATCAGTCATGCCAAATGTTTTCTGGGCCAGGAAAATGGCCAAGGACAATGGGATTATGACCACCCTGCCACTGTCATGGCTTCACTAATAAGCTTGCATAATGTGTAGGTAAGCGCACAAAATTCTTATACTTGTACCCTTACAAATCTGACTTTGAGACTGTGCTGAAAGGCAAAGACTGTGTAGAACACAATGCCACAGCAGCTATTGAGAGGCACAAGCAAAAAAGGAAAAGTCAAGACCCACCCTAGCAATGGCCATGGGGCACCCACTTGGCAAAGCCATAGCCAGGGAGCACCAGATGCCCAGGTGAATCTTGCACATTGGCAGGGCCACCCAAAGTGACGCTCGGGGAGCATGTGGCACTGCTGGAGCATCCCTCCTCACCCTCCCCAAGGCTCCCAACCAGTGTGGAAGGTATTTGGGCAAGCACAAAGTCTCACCGTTCCATGCACGCAGATGCTCTGTCAAGTCACAATGGTGACAGGAGAAGAAGACATGAAGTTAGGATAGGACACAAAAGGTACTTGTCAGGTGCTGAGGGAAAAGGGCACCTCCCCTCGAGCAGCACCCAGCAAGGCATAAACTGGAGTAGCCCCACCACAACACCCTTGCCCCTTTTTCTGGCTCACACAGGAAATTCAGCCTGGCACCTTCCTGCTACACAGGGGACGGTATTCACTTCCCCTGAGGATGGTTCCTCTTTCTGGGACACTACTTCTCTCCTTAAGTGAATAGCAAAGAACACAGAACTTTCACAATGGACTGAAGTCCATAATAGGATTCCCAGGCACAAGAACATCCCATCAGTCATGCCAAAAGTGTGCTGGACTAGGAGAATGGCCAGGGACCATGGGATTAGGGCCCTTCTGCCACTGTCAAGGCTCCGTGTAAGGGCCTGCACCATGGGTAGGTAAGCACACTACACCCTCAACATTCTCCCTGACTAATCTGACACTGAAAAAGTGCTGAAAGGTGAAGACTCCATAAATACTAATTCTGCAGCAGGTATTGGGAGGCCCCCGATCAGAAGGAAGAGTCAGTACCTATTCACAGCTGGGCATCTGGTACTGCCTTGCAAAAGCCAGAGCCAGGGAGCGCCAGCTGCCAGGTTGAGCCTTGCACATTGGCAGGATCCGTCAGCGTGGCACTCGGGGAACAGCTGGCATTGCTGGGGCACCCCTCCTCACCCGAGAGCTCTATCCCAAGAGGGAAGATGTTCGAGCAAGCAGGAAGACTCGCCATTCTTTCCATGCAGTTCCACTGCCAAGTCACCGTGGTCACAGGAGAAGAAGACATGAAGTCAGGACAAATGCATTAGGTCCTTGTCAGCTGCTGAGGGATATGGCACCTCCCCTCACCCAGCACCCAGCAAGCCAGATGATGGAGTAGCCCCACCACTTGCCCCTTCTGTCTGGATCACACAGGGAATTCAGGCTGGCACTTTCCTCCTTCCCAGGGGACAGCGTTCCCTGTCCCTGGGATGAGGCCTCTCTCTTAGGCCACCGCTTCTCCCCTTGGCTGAACAGCAAAGAACACAGAGCTTTCACAGTTGGTACGCGGCAGCAATAAGTTCCGTGATCATGTCAACATACCACCAGCTCTGCCAAATGCTTCGTAGGCCAGGAGAGTGTCCAAGGACCATGGCATTAGACAGACCCTGCCACTGTCAAGGCTCCATGAAAGAGCTTGCAGCATGGGCAGGTAAGCGCACTAAACCCTGAACATTCACCTGTACTAATCCACCACTAAAACTGTGCGGAAAGGAAAAAACTCTGTAAATACTCATTCCATGCAGGTATTGGTAGTCCCATGACAAAAAGGAAGACTCAAAATGCACCCCACGACTGGCCATGGGGCACTACTCTTGCAAAGCCAAAGCCAAACCAGGGAGCCCCAGCTGCCAAGTTGAGCCTTAAACATTGTCAGGGTTTCTCAGCACAACACTCTTGGAGCTGTTGCCATTGCTGGAGCATCCCTCGTATCCCACCCCAGGGCTCTAAGCCAGGCAAGGACAGAGTCTGCATAAGCAGAATACTCACCGTTGCTCACACACGGTTTTTCTCCTGAGTTACCTTAGTAACAGAAGAAGACATGCATCAGGGTAATACCCACAAGGTCCTTACAGTCCATGGAATGATGAACTCCACTGGTATGGGGGACAGTTCATGCTCCCTTGGAGCTACTCATCACCTGGCCCTGATTGGAATTTTTTCCTCCAGCCACAAACACTCCCATTACTTCAGTGGAGCCCAGTCAGCTGGAGAGTCCCCCATTCATTATAACATACAACAGCCCTGCCAAATGCATGCTGGGCCTGAAGAGCCAGGGACCCCTTCAACAGGACAAGCATTGCACTGTCAAGTCTCTGCTAATAAGCTCACGAAACGGGCAGAGAAGGACTCTAAACTGTGAATTTTCACACTTACCAATCTTCAAGCAAGGTGTTGCTGAAAGGCAAAACCACCAGAATTAGTAACTCCACCACAACTATTGTGTAACCCACACACAGAGTACGAAAAGCCAAAGTGCAGCCCATCACTGCCTCTGGAAATGAATCTTCACTGCCAAGAGGGACTGGCTCATGCAATCTCTGGCAGGGGGAAATAGCTTACCTGCTAAAATAAGGAGGACAAGGAGGCAGGGAACCCAGAAGAAATCACCGCTTTCTGAAAAATGGAGAACAAGCAATAGAAAAAATGAATCGGCTTTCTTGCGGTATAGCACACGCACACACACAGCGGCTGTATATTCACATGATCTGCAGCATTTGAACGTGGCTAGCAGAAGAACACTTTCAGCCAAATCATTCCTCAGGAAATGTGAAGAGGAACAAAAAAGTTCTCAAAGAAAGCTGAAATGAGCATTGATAGTTGCATTTTATATTCACTGCCTTGTGTCCAAGAGTCTTCCACAGACACACGCTGAAAACCACACTCGACATGAACTAGCAAGTATTTGTCTTTTTCCTTGGGAAGTTTCTTGCTGTCTTTTGCTTTTGCAGTTGGTCTCTAGTCTCTCACTCTATTCAAGAGGCCACTGTCTCTGAATGGAGCAATATCGTTCTGAGTGATACCATCAAAATACATTCGCTTACGACAAGTTGTCCTCCAAAGCTTTCACTGAGAAGAAATTCCAGAGGACAGCTCGGCCTTAACATCACCTTTCAGGCAGAATCGCCCCTTAATAGCCTCATGCCAAAGTCTTTCCTTCTCGGTACAGCTCTCAGCAGCTGGCACCCTGAAGAGCTCTCACAAAAACTTCTCTGCAGCATCAAAAAACAGAGATTCATGCTGGGAGACAGGCTAGTGAGCACTTATCTCATGGGCCCACTGTCTTCCTGGCTTTCCTGGGGTCAGCAGATGCTCTTCTCATTGCAGCCACACTCCTGGCAGTTGGGTTCAGTGACTTCCTCAAAGCACTGAGCAATAGACTGTTCTTAGGCAAAACCCCGTTCCCAAACTCTTGTACCCATTTAGTCTATATAGTATGAGATTGCCTCAACTTTCTTCAGAGACATGTGGTCTGCATTGTATACTGAACAGTCCTGCTTAAGTAAGTATGACTGAAGGAGCCCAGCTCATTGCAAGGAGGAGGGCAGCTCCATCTGGAGGTAAGGACCTTTGTTTCTGAGAATCTGAAAGCTGTCCAGGAAGGATAAAGGATATGCCTGGACTATGGAGACATTGCCAGCATCCTAGCCCCCCCAACACCTCTGTCAAACCCTCCCATTGCCTGGTGTCATAGATAAGCAACCGTAGGAAGATGGACTCCAGGGACGTCTAGATCATCAAAGAGTCAGGTGGATGATGACACCATGGCATTGTCTTTTCTTTGCAAACCGTAGTCTCTCTGTGTGTGTTAAGTCGCAATGAATCAAATCATGTTGTAACTGAACGCTTGAAAGGTGTAAGAACCATGTGTAACACCACACGTGGGTTACCCCGTCTGGCTGAGACACCTCCCGCACATGAATAGAATACTTGATCTTGCAATTCTACCCTTTGCATCCTAGCCTCTCTCCTTGGTCAGCACGGGCCAGCTGTGAGTTTTCGTAACACTCTCAGTGGATGTCACTATGGCGTGTGGTGGGAAACTCAGTGAAATAATCCACAGCGTTTGGCCCCACCTTCTCACTTAGTGGAGGATGATGCAGTATGCGAGTGAGGAGAGAGTAGCTTTGCTTGCTCAGAGGATGCCAAGGTGCATGAGTCTTAATTGCTGCATACCTGACTGTTGAGGCACCTGTAGACTGTGTTCCCTTTCAGCGGTCACAAACACAGGTGGTGGTTGTGCACAGGGTATCTCAATGGAGCTTTCTATTGCAAAACTATTGTCCGCCTCCTGTAGAATGCTTGTCAGGGCCAGTGAAGATAGGTCTTCTCCTTGGGAATTAATCCACATCACTTTGGGCTTTACAAAGGAACCTGTTATTCTGCCCTTGTACGCACAAGTGCCTCCCACAGTCATGTCATTCAAGGAACCTGGAAAAGAGGCAATTTAACACCACCACATCCGGCACAACACAGAATCACCAAGTATGCCATGAAAGAGATCTCTACGGAACACCTGCACTTTTGTTGTTGTTTCATCTCTAATCAAAAGCATCTGCTTTTGAGCATTTCATTTTCAGTAATTCTACACTTGAAAGCATCCTATGAGCTTTCTGTGTGTAAGAGTGAGACTGCTGAAATAAACAAAACCAGGCAGAACTGTGTGCAAGAAGCTCTTCCCAAAGCATGAATGATACAGCCTGTCATTCCAGGTGAGAAGGTAAAACCCAGAAATTATGCCAAAGAGATAACAACACTCAGGTTCAGACCCTTAAAAATACAGGTAAGCTATGGCTGAATGCAGCCCAAAGAGGCAGGGCAGTAGGAAGATTGCTCTCAGCACTTCCCTGGATCATCATTCCATGGTGTTGCCCTGAAGACGCCACAAGGCCAACTCAAACCTCTACCACCCAACAGAAAAAATTTCTTCTGCATGGGGAGGCTCTGCAGGATGCTTGGTCTTCAAGGAAGGTGCTGAGACCTGCCCCATTGCAGCTCTTCTAGCAATAATGGAGGGCTCTGATTCCTTCAACAAAGCAGATGCAGGGGAAAAACTGTGGCCTACCTGATTGGCTTGCCTTGGTTTTGTTGAGTTGGACTACACACACCACATCTACTTTATCACAAGGCACTGTGATGATGCTTTGCACCATGAAATGGTCTCTCTCACTCCACATTACATTGGTGTTGGCCTCCACATCTGCCATGTCTCCTCCATAGTTCGTCCAAATAACTTCAGGCTTTGGGTACCAGTTTTTTGACTTACACGTGTAGCGACACATATTCTCCTCTTGCTGATCCCTGTACAAAGTTGGCTTGGTACCAATTGCTGTAACGGAGTTAGTCAATGAGTACAAGACAGGGTTAGAGTTACTGCAACACCACTACAGTCACAGCAAATTGAACCAACACAACTCAGAAGGCCTCAGTATGTTGCACTAGAAATTCATAGCTCATAAAAACAGCCACAGCTGGTCAGATCAGACGGGCCGGTTACCTGGACTACAGCAACACTGAACACTAGGGCATCTCACCCCAGAGTCACAGTGAACCCCAGCAAGCCTGGATTATCAAAGGTCAGGAAGAGCATCTGGGAGTTTGCAAAAGAGGTGAGCACTCTCTACATGACTGAGGGGGGTGATACAGGTCCATAAAAAAGGAGCGGTGTGGAGGGGAAGAAGAGCAAAGAATTGTTGCCTGTCTTGTCCCACACCAAAACAGGAGGCATCAAGTCAGCCTAGCACATGCTCAGTTCAAAAGAAAAGAGATGAAAAGGGCCTTCACACATAGCATTGGCCTGCAGATAGACTGACGCCAGGTTTGTGGAAGCTAGATGTTTCCATGCCCTCAAATGAAGCTCCAGAGTGTGACTTGTCCATCAGCAGATCAGATCTGGTAAGGTGCTTTTTGCAAGTACTTCCAGGTTTGCATTTCAGACAGGTCAACTGAGACGGGGGATTTCTGAAGAGGAGGGAGAAGGGGCCTTTACCATATCATTAGGTGCACTGCATGTTGGTGAATACCCTCCCTAATAGCTCTGAGTAACTATTTTTTTCTTTTTACAAGGCAAACCAGCCCTAACTGGAGAAGCTGAACATTCATAATCCCAGAAGAGGATTTAAACAAATTATTTAAAATAAAACACCCCTTAAACAAACTCTAGTTTATTTATATGGGGATATTGAGCACCTACATGATGATATTCAGCATCTTAATGCAGTTCCCTGTTAGACTATCTACCCCCTTGACAAGCCACATGACCTTTCCCACTGAGCGTCTTTAGATACTCAGAATCAAAGCAAGTCGTTCCAGCTGCTTCCCGCATCTTTGCTCATTTCTCCATTTCTCCAAGAAACTGTTACATGTGATGGAGCCCTGCTTCCCTGCAGATGGCTGAACACCTGCCTGCCCATGGGAAGCAGGGAATGAATTCCTTGGTTTGATTTTCTTGTGTGCACGGCTTTTGCTTTACCTATTCAACGGTCTTTATCTTGACCCAATCTTTTCTCACTTTTACCCTTCTGATTTTCCCCTCCATCTCACCAGGGCAGGGAGCTAACAGCGGCTGTGTGATGCTTAGCTGCCTGCTGGGGCTAAACCTTGACAAGGTCTCAGCTGTCCAGCAAGGAATAGGCAGAGCCGCAGAGTCACAATGGGAACTGAACTCAGCATGGTCATAGCAAGTCACATTTCACTGTGAAAATCTCCCTGCTTACCTGTAACATCAAGGTGCATAGTAGCCTTTGTGACAACGCTGCCGTTCACTGCGCAAACATATGTCCCCTCCTCAGCTACTTGCACTGCCTGGATAACCAGGAGAAGTGCTCTTCTCTTCCAGTGACACGCCATCCTCTTCCGTTCTTCATCCTGGCACTGATCCACCACCCCACCCAGGCTGGATGAAGCACACAGTGGAGCATCCTTCCCCTTTTCCAGTTTGTACCAAAGCACACTCGTGTCAAAGGGGACACTGTCTGCCAGCTGGCAGGACAGAGTCACTTGCTCTCCAACAGAGACAACTGACGGTTCACTGCTGACGGTGACAAGCACTTCACCTGAAAGGAAGAGGTGGGAGCAAATGCACTGCTTTTCCCTGCAAGTGTAATCTTTCCATAGAGAGTAGAAAGCTACATGTGTTAGCGTAATCCAAAGCAGAAAGCCGAGCTCTAAGTTACTCTCACAGTCCCATAGAATAGGGAGGTCAGGGTCCTGAGTCGTTGCTAGCACCTCCTCCAGGCACAGACATGCCTTACAGTTACCAGATGTCATGGCTTATACACACCAGCTGTGTTACAGACTCATGGACCATACTCGTGGGCATTACGGGCAGTGATTTATTCAGGAAGACAATAGGTACACTGGTGCAAGTACTGCAAACCAAAGCTCACTGAGCTACGAGCAAGTTACCACACGTGATGTGCAAAGAGCTGTACAAAGAGCTATGCACTCTGCAGATCTACAGCCCGCAAAGCAATCTGCACAGGCTCCTGCCCCCACAGGCCCTGGTTCTGTCCCAGCAGAGACTGAACGTGCCGCCCTCATGTCTGTAGTAGGATAACACACCTGCGGCGCTTCCCTGAAGTCGCTGACACCTTCCCTGAAACAGCAGGGCTGGGGTGTCTCACGTCAGCAGGATGGCTGGTGTTGTCCCATACTTGAACTTGGAGGTGTCAGACACCACATACAATCTACAGTGTGTTTGTTCCTTCAGGGTCTATGAAATGAAGCGCAGGCGTGATATCTTAGGGTAACCGGATAGACGGGTACAGTAAGGAGTCTCTTACCTGTAAGCCACCTTGTAATCAAAATATATATTAGAAGAGCAAAGGACAAGAGCAGTATGAGCTTCATTTTGAACACTTCCTCCATAAATCCTCCAGAACCATCGTGTGGGTAAAGTCAAATTGCTTGTATTGCCCCTGGAAATGGATGATGTGCTGTGAAAATGAGAAGGAATTCCTGAGAGGGAGGAGTGAACAGAAAGTAATGGATCTTGCTAAAGGCAGAGGCACAAAGTCAGCACCTGGCTCTGCCTGCCGTCCTCAGACCCTGCGGGACTGCGCCGCGTTAGTGGAGTCACCCACAGCTCCCGCTTCTTTTCTCTGAAGGAGAAGTTGCTCGTTCCCGTTCCCTGACCGTGCCTGTTCTCGGGCACAGAATTGTCTGACCAAACTGATTTGGAGGGCAGGCCCGAAGTCCAGGGTGCCCACCGCCAGCCCTGTACACATGTCACTAGGTCTCACGCAATGACTCTCTTGCTGGATGTGTCTGGGAAACTGGGCTGTGCTTCACACTTTCCAGCCTACTTTGATTCTGCAGCAGTGTGTACCCTGGCTAAGAACACTGCCCTGGAAAAGGATGTGAGAGGGAATCACAGAAAATTCTGCTGCTTTTGCTTCACTGCAGATGAGCAGCTGTGGTCCTTCATGCCTGAAGGAGACAGACTGGGAGCAACTGCCTGGTCTGCTTCTCCCACAGTCTCCTTGGAAACTTTTCTAGGGTCCCATCTCGGAAGGCTTGAGAAAAGCCGTTACTCCAGAGAGAGGCAACACTGCAGCTCACCTGCGCCCAGTCAGTTGTGACTTCACTCCCACCAGCCACTCTCTTCTGCCTTTTACAGTCCCTCGTGCAGCCTGGCTAAATCAATCAGCTCAGCCCACTCCCTCTCTCGATGGCTGCATTATCTCACACCTGCAATCTCTCTTTTAACTTCCAACACCCTTGTACTCTTGTCCTCGACTAGCAGAAAACGTTGGTGAACTGCTGAAGGGCAGAGGATGAGTTGTTTGTCGCGGCAGCAAACCTGGAGGAACCGTCAGTGCTCTGAGGAAGCACCGGGGGAATACACCATGGCATGTGAGGGTCAAGCGCTTGCTCTAGAGGCGCAGAGGATGAAGAGGGAGGCAATGCAAGCACCGTTCAGGAGAACACAGACATCACACTCATCCCCTCAAAGGTAGTTAGAGTGCAATAAGGCATCCCCAGGAGAGACCCCTCCCTGAGTCACACTGAGATGCTTGGCACAAAAGCTCAACTACGCGTCAAAATGAAAAACTACTCACATTCTGAGTACCAACGGTTATTTACAACATCTTTTCAACGTAGTCTATTTGAGGGACAGAGTTTTAGCATTGATGTCTCAACCATTCCACGTGGTGAATGAACAAAAACAGAAAAACATGGGTCTGGCTGGACCCAGTTTGTAGATTTTTTTGCATTCTTCGTCTACAGCCCTTAATTCCCTGCTATGCTAAATATTTATACCTGTATTAAAGAGACCATTTTAATAGATGTTTACCACTCCAAAGCAGAAGATGGTACATTTTTAATCAACCGCATTGGAAGAACATTCTATGTCAAGAACTTCCCAGATCATTGGTATGAAGTAAGTAAAACTATGGTACAAATCTCAGCACGGTTCATGATTAACTAACTCATTAATGTTGGGAGACCCCACGTGCAGTGCTGCATTCATCTCTGGGGCCCCCAGCATAAGAAGGACATGGACCCTTTGCAGTGAGCCCAGAGGAGGACCACAAAGATGAACAGAGGGCTGGAGCACGTCTCCTGTGAAGGCAGGCTGGGAGAGTTGGGGTTGTTCAGCCTAGACAGAAGGCTCTGGGGAGAACCTAGAGGACGCTTCCAGTACCTAAAGGCACCCACCAGAAAGCTGGAGAGGGACTTCTTACAAGGGCACGTAGTGACAGGAAAAGGGCAAATAGCTTTAATTTGAAAGAGGGTGGTAGATTTAGATTAGATATTGGAAAGAAATGGCTCACTCTGAGGGTGGTGAGGCGCTGGCACAGGTTGCCCAGAGAAGCTGTAGGGTAGAAAGGGAAACTAGAGATGGATGCTGCAGAATGCCAAGACCCTTGTCCCAGTCTGCAGTCATTTATTGATCTTTCTGTGGAATGATTAACTACTCTCCCCAATGCTGTCAGCTTTTCCAACATGTAGAAAGAAGGAAGGAAGAATAAAAAGAATGTTAAAAAGCTGCAGCAAAGTTACAGAGCCTTGGTTGGTTTGATTTTCATTTTTTTCCTGTTCACGCTTCCCCATGTAAAGCTACAAGCTCTCAGGCACAGGCCACAACCTGTTTTTAAAAACGGAAAGACAAAACAAATGCCACAGGTTTGCATGATTCACCAGCTGGAAAAACTAGCAAAGGTGTACTGCTTGTACACACGACTGTAAAAACTCTGTATCCTTCCTATTGGTTATCTGCAGAATAAATTTATACCCGAGTTAGACTTAATCAGTTCAGATTTTCTATGTCACGGGATGTATATAGACATCATATTGGTATATACCTAGCAGGCTAACCCAGAGCAAGCCTGTATTTCTGACACAAAGGGAGCACATGCATTTGCTTTCCGAAGCGGGAATGTGTTTCAGAACCAGCACATTGCAGTCCTCCAACCAGCCCCACGCATCACAACATTTTCAGCAAACTCTCTCTGTGGAGCAACCTTGCAAATAACCATTAGCATTTCAGTGACCTCTTTCTTTAAAAAAATTGCTGGCGGATAGCCTCTGATTCCAAATCCAAATCATCCGTCAGATTTACACTTCATTCTTCACGCTTAAGGAAGCAAAGAAAGAAGCCTTTTTAATTCCAGGCTGGAATCATGCCCTGGCGGTTGTCAATAGCAAACCACCAGCTCAATATTCAGGCAAACCCCTCCAAAAACCTCATCACGCACAATTCTCTTTCAGCCAGACTTTAATTCCTTACCTGAAGAGCAGGACCCAAAGAACCCCTTTGAATTTCGGCGTGGATTATGGAAGTGAGGAGCCTCTGGCTTGTATTACCCGGAGGTAGGGGAGTCAACCTCTCTCCTTTCCTGACGGAAGCTTACAGGCGCTGAAACCTGAACGTTCACCAGGAGCAACTGTTTGCCCTTGAGTGCAATAGTCCAGCCCGTGCCTGCAGGTACCAACCCCTGTAGCAGGAACAACCCAAGGGCCTGAATTGCCAGCACGCCTAGATCCAAGGTACAGTAAGAGGATTATGTTTCAAGCCCTTCTGCACCTGAGCACTGCAGCTCATTTTTGAGTGTGGCTTTCTGACAATGACCTGGAATTGAGACAACAGCATGAACGGGAGGTAGAGAAACCAAATCGGGGTGTTGCATGAGCCTGTTACTCACCAGGATGATTTGAAGTTACAAGCAGGAATATACGGGACACAGCTGCAGCAGGAAATTTAGAAATCGCGCAGTTTTGAACTTCAAAGTGCAAAGCCTTACGATTCAATTCCCCCAGGCTTATTTAGGTCGGGGGGAGAGGGAGAGAGGAAGTTCAGATCACAGGTGGGACACAGACCCCAAACCGTTTCCCTCCTCCTGCCCAGGCAGCAGCAAGTTCTGAGCCACGAGGCCGATATCGGTGGCGGAGCCCTGCTTTCCCGGCGATGGCTGGGCACCTGCCGGCTGATGGGAAGTAGTGAATGGATTCCTTGAGCTGCTTTGCTTGCGTGTGCAGCTTTTGCTTTACCCATTAAACTGTCTTTACCTCAGCCCACAACTTTTGTCACTTTTACACTAACAATCCTCTGCCCCATCCCAACGCGGGGGTGAGGAGTGAGCAAGCGGCTGCTTCCTTTCTCTGTTTTGGAGTAATTTTTCAACTGAGTGCAGGATTTTCAGCAGCATGTCCCTGAAGTTACACTACATTCTTAGGAGAAGTGGTAGGGGGGAAGGATGGCAGAAGATGTGAGAGGCCTCTAGTTACAAAACTGCTTGCACATGCTTGCTCGTATGGACCTACAGAGATGTGAACAGATTACTGTTTCAGGCTGTCTCCCTCTCCAGCCCTCTTGTCCCATCAGTCTCTGCCTGGTAAACCAGCCTTTGCAGTGGGAGGTTATGGAACTTGCTCTTGAAAGAACATCCTGGTTCAGAGCATTTTCTAATTTACTGATTTGTACCAGATTAGGATAGCTCCTTTTTCTTGCATTCACATCCCTGTGTGCACTCCAGTTTCCTACAGGAAATGCTAATGAGAGCATTTGCCACAGTACTGCATCCAGCCCTGGAGTCCTCAGCAAAGGAAACACATGGACCTGTTGCAGCAGGTCCAGAGGAGGCCACAAAAATGATCAGGGGGGTGGAAGACGTCTCCTGTGAAGACAGCCTGAAAGTTGGGGTTGTTCAGCCTGGAGAAGGCTCCAGGGAAACCTTATTGCAGCCTTTCAGTACTTAAAGGGGGCTTCTAAGAAAGATGGGGACAGGCTTTTTAGGAGGACCTGTAGCAACAGGTCTCCACAGAGTACAGAGTTCAGACATCTCCCTCTGCATACCTGGAGCCACGGGCACCCGCAGCTCCAGGACTCGGCCATCAGGATTCACCGTAACAGGAACTGGAGGGGAAATGGGAATCATCTGATGAGCAGCATGGCTCAGGGACCTCTCTCCACATGGGGTTATGGGCTGAAGCGTTCCAGGCTCTGAGCAGTCATGGCATGATTCAACAAGTAATTTATACATTCCCTGGAACAGGTCATGCAATCACTGGTGAACCGAGAGTCACCTTGGAGCTCTCACAGCCATGTCCTCTTCTGGGGCACAAGTCCACACACTTTACAATAAATCTCCTTCTCTGCTCCATGCATTGCTGCGTCCTCTCCAGAACTGTGTCCACATCCCACTCCCGCATCCGACACCTATCAGCAACTCCTTTTCTCGGTCTTCCCAAGAGCTGCATTACAGCCTCTTTTCCTGTTAACCAAGCCCAGCATGTTCCTGTGACTCCAGCTTAGTTGGTGTATCTCTAACATCATGCCATTGTCATTTCAGGGTGACTGGTGTTGCCGTTTCAAGGTAGCTTGGACATTTGGCCATTGCATTTTCACCGCCCTCCTCCTGCCTGCTTACCTGGGTGGCATCTGGCTTCCCAGAAATCTACAGAAAGGAAGCAGAGGTTAGCGTTTTATGAATAGTTTCAGTTGGAGGGGACCTTTAAATGTGATCTAGTCAACCCCCCCCTGCAGTGGGCAGGGACATCTTCAACTAGATCAGGTTGCTCAGAGCCCCATCACACCTGACCTTCAACATTACGAGGGATGGGGCATCGACCACCTCCTACCAACACGGCAACGTGCTTCAGTGTTTCACTACCATCACCATCAAACATTTCTTCCTTATATCTAATCTGAATCCAGCCTCATTTAGTCTAAAAGCATTACCCCTTATCATTTAAATTCACTGCATGGTGTCTAAGAGATTTCCATGGACACACAAAACCAGATTTGGCATAAACCGGGAAGTTTGGGTTTGGTTTTTTTTCTTGGGAACTTTTAAACTGATTTTTGGCTTTGCACTTGGTCTCTAAATTTATTCAAGAGGCTAATAGCTCTGAAGTAAGCAATATTTTTCTAACTGGTACTGTAAAAATACTTTAGCTTAAGACAAACTGACCTTTGAAGCTTTCATTGAGAAGAAATTTCAGAGGGCATCTCAGCCTTAGCCTTGCTGCTCAACATCACCTTTCAGGCAGAATGCAACTATAAATGTCTCCTTTTATCTTCCTTTTGTAATAATTGTGTTCCTCATCACATTTCCAGATGAATTATTTGGCTGAAAGTGTTGTTTTGCTAGCCATATTCAAATGCTGCAGATTATGTGACTCCAAGGCCATGTATGCATGTGCTTTTTTAGATTATTTTTCTCCATTTTTCAGAAAAAAAAGCAACGTCTTCTGGGTTCCCTACCACCTTTTCCTCCTTATTTTAGGAGGTGAGCTATTTCCCCCTGCCAGAGATCCCACAAACCAGTCCTTCTTGGCAGTGAAGATTCATTTCCAGAGCTAGTGGTGGGCTGCACTTCGCCTCTGCACACTTTGTGTGCAAGTCACACAACAGCTGCTGTGGGGCTAGTTTAGGGTGTCTTTGCATTTAAGCAAACCTTTGAAGGAAGAATATTGAAGTGTGAAATATCAGGATTTAGAGTTCTTCCCTGCCTGTGACATGAGCTCATTAACAGGGACTTGACAGTGCAACGTTTCTCCTATACAGGAGGACCCTGGCTCTTCATACCCTACATACATTTGCAGGGCTGGCAGTATATTCCAGTGTCTAGGGGGCCTGTTACTGGCTGGGCTCCATTGAAGGAAAGTGGACGTTTATGGCTGGTGGCAAAAATCCCAGTCATGGCCACATGATGAGTATCTCTAAATGATCATGAACTATCCCACGTGCCAGAGGAATTTTTCATCATTTCTTGGGATGGAGACATCCAGACAGGACTGGCTTGGAACACCTTATTAGGTCTCCCCTGACAGAGGACAGTGGACCTGAACCTGTTCAGGCACTGGGTGCTGCTCTGTCCAGAAGCAAGGGAGCCCCTGTCCCCACAGCTGGCAGCAGCTCGTGCCTGGGAAGCTCTGATTGCTCTCCCTTCGTTCTGCCAAGTCCTCACGTGCACAGCAGGCTTGCACGCTACCCAGTTGTGGCGTTTAAGGGGTCTTCACAGGGTGTTGCTTGTGGTGTTGTGGCTGGTGGAGCCTTTGGTGTTGGTCGGAGAGTGAGGGAAGGGTACGTTGAGGGAAGGCTGTGATGGGGCTGATGGGGCTGCAGAGCCTGGGCCACCAACCACACCTGGGGGCTGGACGGATGGTGCGTGATGATGGGGTAGGGAAGACATCCCTGCCAGAATCAGATGCATGTCAGATGCGACTTCAGGGAGCATCAATGCCTGCCTTGGAGCTAACCCCTTAAGCTCACGTGTCAGGACTTCACGATCCTGCCCTGCTGGGTCGCCTTTTCACATCCATACAGAAATGCACAAGCTCGGCTGATTCGGCTCTTTCAATTATTTAACGTTTACTGGGTCCGATCTGACTTCTCAGCAGCTTGGTTTGTAGAGCAGACTCTCTGCCTGCCACATCTCCCCTGCCTTCCTTCCATGCCCACCCTCTCAGGTACAAAGCTGCCACGGCTGCACGTACCCAGAAACTCTCCGGGAAGCGCAGTGCCTCCTCTCTTCAGAGGGTTACTGACAGTTCCCCCAAGCTCTTCCTTTGTACCCAACCCCACCCGAGAAATCCACAAGAAGTGGCTGACATTTATTCCGCGGCGTGTCACAAAGGGGACTGCTCCCTTTCTGTGTCTCTGGACATTCCGGGGTGCTGACCAGGGGTCTCACATGCTGTGGAATGTGCAGTGTGGCAGGTGGGGCATCCACCCAAAACACTGGCAAGGCGGCAGAGTGGGACCTGAGAGAGAAAGTAGTCCCCAGGCGGGAAACTCAGCCCAGCCTCAGATCCTTCTCCAGCCCCCACGGGTAATCACAGCGCTGGAGAGGGCAAGAGGGAATCTGAGCATCCGTTAACCTGCAGAGTTTAGTCTCAGCCTGGGATGTCTCAGCTTGGAGTTGGAACATTTTTCCAGTCAATGTTTTGAATTTGCTTTCTCTCACCCTTGTTTTTTTCCTTTTTGTCTCTCCTGTTTGCTTTCAGAATTCAGAAAGGCTCGTGGCAATTCAGGTAAAACACTGCACTTACTCATGTCTGTACTCAATGGCGTGACATCTGTGACTACTGCAGAAGCAGTGCTGAGCATAGGCTGGACTGTGAGTCTACAAATGCCTTTTATTGCAGTGATGCACAGGTATTTCACTGGGCTGTGACATAGTTGAGAGTGAAAGTGTAATGCGTAAGCCTGAGAGCAGTCCTTCCCTGGGGGTAAGAGGTCTTTCCAGACCGTTACAGGCAGATTTTCAGAATGACGTTGTAGGCAGATTTTCAGAATGAATTGCAGTGCAGCACCCTTCCCTTCTCTTCTCTTCTCTTTAGAAAAGTGTTTAGAAAGCCCCAAATACCTGTTTTTTACAGATGACATCATGGTTGATTGGGACACGGCCCATCCAAACTTGTCTATTGCTGGGGACAAGAAGAGTTTCACGTATCAATCACAGGTCCAGAAAGTGACTCTCCATGAGGGCCGTTTTGATTCCTCTGTCTGCGTGCTGGGCTCAGAAGGTTTCTCCTCCGGCAAGCATTACTGGGAGGTGGACGTGGGAAATTGCAGTGACTGGGACCTGGGAGTAGCCAGGAAATCCGCCCCAAGGAAAGGAAGAATAACTCTGTCACCTAAAGAAGGATTCTGGGCTCTGGGCTTAAGTGTTAAATTTTGCTGGGCAAGGACCGACCCATGGACACAGTTAGAGGTGCAGGAAAATCCCAGGAAAGTTGGGGTTTTCCTTAACTGTGAAGAGAAAACTCTGACTTTTTTCAATGTCACCAACATGTCTGTGATGTTCACGTTTCAAGACTGTGCATTCTCCGAAGCAGTTTATCCATTCTTTAAAAACTCACACAGAGAATCAACCATCAGGATTTGCTCAGTTAAAGAGGAATAATGTGTGTTTTAATGTAGTAATTTTGCTGTGACATGAAAGAGCATATTATTTTCTGGGACAAATTTAATGCTTAATTGCAACTTATGTATTACGCGTTCTTGACCACAATCTGTATTATGCATAGTGTAACACCTTTAGCTTAAAATATATTCCTTACCCCAGCCTTTTCTGCATGCGTTTTGTCCAATACTTGCGGCATGAATGTAGACACGAGCTATCACATGCCATGGTTTTAGGAATCGTATGTTTAACTCAAGAACAATTTCTGTAGTCTTTCCTTCTGAAAATCGTGTCAGCCCTTATGATGCATTTCGGTCATCATCATTCTCTGAGGTTTAGTTCTGCCCTGCTGCACTGTGTAATTTGCATTTACATACAAAGCTCAACTTGACATCGTGAATTCAAATACACACACCTTGATAAATGCACAGCACCCCATAAAGGTAACCTCTCTTCATCACTCTTCTGGATGGAATTGTCAGAAATTTGGAGGAAAGGAAAAAAATTAATCCAGAGTAATTAAAAAGAGAGTAATGTGTCTATACTTCACTTCTGGAGTGGAGAACGTGCCATCTGTGCTTGAAGAAGTGTCTGAGAGGCAACGTAAATCAACGTACTGGGTTTGATGCTGGACAACCTGTGTCAGTAAAGATGTCCCAAACTGAAATATTACCAATGGTACTAGTCATGCCTAAAAATCTCTACGCCAGGGAAGCAAGAGATTGCTCAGGAAAAAGACCCCGAATCACTACTCAATGGGTTTCTTCCTCCTCTTAATTAATTCTGCCGTTTGTACTTCCAACCCAGCATATTTCCTTTTCTGTCCTTTTTTACAGGAACTCGGGATGAGCCGCACATGGATGGATGAAGCAGCCTGTCGCTCATCGTGACCATAACACATTTTTGTTGTATTTGATCATTTGCAGCCTTAGGTTCGAAGGATATCACCCTTGAAATGTAGATCTGTGATGTCGTTTTACCAGCGAAAGACATTTTGTCTCCACCAATATCTAACATTGGACTATATATATGATCCAGTACACAGGCCAACAGCGGGTGTTGTTTAACCCACCATGGTCCCTCAAAAGAGTAGAATTATCAATGCTAACTAACATCTCTGCAGTCCATCTAGCTCGTGCACCATTCCTGAAGGGCTCTTAAAAGTGATGGATGGCACGGCTGCATAAACAAACCCTCTTCCCCCCAAAACAAGCAAAAAGAGATGGGACTGGTACCCTGGGGACAGCATTGGGAGTTCTAAATAGCACAGACTCAGAAGTCTTCATGAACAAATTAGTTACAGTAACCAGTGATTTGCATATATTTATAACATCCTTTATGATCTTCCCTTTTTGCTTTAGGAACTAATCAACGGCTTTTGTCGGACCTGTTGCCTCAGTGGGAGGGAACTGATCAGAAAGACCACCAGTTGATGGTAGATGCACTTGGTGTAGTCCAAGGTAATGCTTCTTTCACTCTTTGTTGTACCCAAGCTCAAGTGTGGATACAACCATTGACAGCGGCAGTTACCAGAGAAGGTGGTGAAGGTTCCTTGCCCACTGCAATTTGAAAGGAAATCTGGGATAATGCAATTGAACTTGAAAAGAAATTCCTGTCCTGGTGGTATTTGTTCAGGTTCACCTGTGACTCCATCAGCAACATGGCCTCTGACTATCCACAATGCTTCGGTACGTACCACATCCCCAGTCATCGCGTTAGGAATGAGCCACAAAGGAGCTGGGCTCTACCCACTCACGCACAGAGGATGGGCTCATTTGAAGTGGCAATAAATGGCAAAGTGATGATGTGAACACATGCGTGTCAATGCAAACACCCCTCCCCAAATCCGTCATAGGAACTGTTAGGACATTAACTTCCAACAGTACTGGCAGGTTGTGAGTGGGCTATTTGAGAATTCAACAAGCCCTTTTCAACTGGAAATTAGGAAGAGAACGCAGCCTCCTCAAGTTTAGTTCACCAAAAGCAAGAACAGCAGTCTACACCGGGTGTGGAAACACAACCTAGTCCACCCCGGGTGGAATTCTTTCACAAGCTACATATCCTTCCCAGTTTTAGTTGGCATTGGTTAACGTCTGACTTTATTGACAACTGTACCTGCAGCAAGAAAACAGCCTACTTCAGGATTAACAAAATTGAAATTGGACTTACCTTGAGCTCACAGGAATCCACAACCACTGCCTGTGTGAGAATCCCCATTGCTTTCTCCACACCCATCCGCTGTTGCTCTCCTACCCGAGAACGTCTTGCGCGAGCCATACAGTGTCCCCACCAACCTGCAATGACACACATTTCTGAAGTCAGGGGTTCTGTTTCTCTGGAGTACAGGATCAGTGAAGTCTCCTGTACCTGTAACACGGTCTCTCTTTGCCATGACAGAGACACAACTGTTGCTGTTAGTTTTTTGACTGAGAAATGTTTGCTTTGACTTTCTTTCTTTCTGGAAAAAGTCATAGCTCCCTAAAAATCAGAAACTCAGGCGCACACACACACACCCCGACACACACACACACAAGACGCACTCGAGAAAACAGGAGGGCAACAGCAGGAAAAGAATACAGTCCCACTGCGATTACAGCACTGCACGGTCAAACTCCAAAGTCATTTAGGGCAGGAAACACATCTTCCATGGCCAACATGAACGAGGTGAGGTAGCTGGAGCCAGAGGTGCCGGTTTCTTTACTCGGACCGTGAAAGGAGCCTCATGGCTGGTTCAGATGAGGACATCTCTGCTTCTCTAGATTACTCCTGCCTCAGAAAGTGAAGTAAAGGGAAAGACAAGTCAGTGGACGCTGAGGGGAGCAGGACTTTGCTGAACTGCAAAGCTCTATCAACATTTCAGCTGACTGAAGTACACGGCCCTGGCTTAGGCTTATTCCATACATTAAATGAGAAAAGGAGACATCCAAAGTGTACGGGACAAGGAAGAAAGCACATAGGCCTTATGGCTGATCTTATGCTGAGGAGCAGCCCCCGGTGAAACAGAGAATAGACTCTTAACATTTACGTTGACAACTGCTGCTTCTGCTCCTCTTCTCAATGAAACCATTGTCAGTCAACTCAAGATCTCTAGGCTTTATGAGAACAATCCTAGAGATACCGTTTCTAATTAGAACGAGAGAGACCTCTCTGCTTTTCGGGCCTGCCACATGCCTACCTGTCAAGGCCTTGCCATGAGCCAGCGGTGCTGGCATTTGGTCTAACTGGCAGCGGAACGAGAGGATCGCTGTCGGTCCCTTCCAACTGGAATATTCCCACGTTTCACACAATAAACATTCAATAAATGTTTTCAGAAGGAACCGGGGGCTTTCAGTGAATACTCAAGTAACACACGTTCGAGAGCCTCTAGGAATGGCCAAAAGTAAAAGCAAAATTCACTTCCTGGTGCTGAAAGCCAAGAGAAAGCTTCCTACGAAAAGCACACAAACCCTGAGAAATAGACACAGAGGGAAATTATGAAGGCACACAGATAAAATGGTCTTAGAGATGGACATTTACCTCCTCTGGGCCAGCAGCCTTTGCAAATGCTCTGAAACGCCTCTCAACGACAAGTCTAACGGTCACATCCCTTTAGAAAATCCTAACCCCACGCAACGTATCCCCCTCCTGCTCCTCTGGCGCTCTTATTTCTTCCTCAGTCCGCTGTCAAGGCTCAGGCAGCAGGGCGACAGGCAGTACTTCCAAGGGCCACCAAGCTTCGTTTCATCAGAAACTTTCCGTCAATGTATGGCACTCAGGCACAAGCATATGGGAAATTCTTGATAGAAAATGCCCACCAAAGCACATTCTGGATAGCTGTTCTCTTACAGTTAGCAAAGTTTTCGATGTAGAGGAGGTTATCCTCACCTGCTTTCTCTTTTGGCGCAGGAGGTTGAACAGCTTGATTTACAACTAAGGCCTCAAAAAAATTCCTTCTTTCTTCCTTATTAGGCAACCTGATTTTGAAAACTGTATCATAATAGTCAACAAAGAATTCTTCTACCTGAAGCATGAGGAGAAAAGACACACCAGCTGTAAGGCCACAGAAATTTATATTCTATTCCGAAAAGATGAGCACTTCTCTAAATTCAACTCAAGAATCATCTGGGTAAGACAGACTGTGAAAAGTTGTCTTCTTGTCCTTAAAAGGCTAGGTGTTCCCAGGTTAGCATAGCAAATTAAATTATCTTTTCTAAGGAACACCTCTAGATCTAAAGCTCAGTGGAGGGACCGTGTGATACACTGATAAAGTGGTGACATTCACCACCTCCAAGATTACTTATCTGTTATTTACCCAGCTTTCTGTCCTTCAGTTTGAAGCTTTATGGCAGCTATAGAGGGAACAAGCAGGGTTCAGCAGTCAAGGGCAGGCTTTTTGTTAAGGTGGTCATTTGGCATTTGTTTTCATGTTTTATTAATTCACACGAGGTGCCTGAAGTTGCAGCATTCCAAGGTTTGCTTTGTTTTATCAATCTGTACTACCAAAAGGGATGGAAGGAATTTCAGTACTTATTTTAGAAGGAACTTATTAACAATCTAAAAACCTCTGTAGAATGTTAAGCTCTTTCAAAGCAGTTGATAAATGCATCTAGGTAAGCCCCCTCTCCTTCCCCGCAGTAACTGACAAAAAATAATCAGAGCAGCAACTTCTGGTTTTGAACACCTTCCTTCAGTGCACACTCTCAGATACCTAGAAAGCTAGGCATGTACTCTTACTGAGTGTTGTTAAGGAATACAAGGTAAAATTCATTTCCAAGTTACTTAAATGGAATTTATAAAGTTTTCACCTCTATGGAGAAAGAAATTAAAATTTTTATTAAAGAATTTAAATTTGTAATTACATTGCATCACTAACAGTGTGACCACCTTCCTTTTCCAGTAAAAGTCTCTTTTTCCCATTTACATTTCAAGCACCGTATATTCTTAATGAAGTACACACCTAACCATCTTGAAGTCACTGGAATGACTGCCTGAAGTAAGTTTATACAGCCGTCTAAGCAGCATGAGTGTGTGGCGAGGGAGAACAAGTTGGGACAAAATCAGTCTGTTGCCTCAGAAAACACTTGAGCCAAATGTTTTCAGCGTTGTTTTGTCTAAGCTAGGGTGCCTGAGGAATAACAGCAGGAATTTGCTTCAGAGTGCACAGTACTCCAATGCTTAAAGGATCGGTAAATTAACAGGAATCGTATAAAAAAGTAAGAAAAGTATTGAGAGAAATACCTCTTCTGGGAGATCTGCGTGACACACACCAGATGTTGCAAGCAGCAAAACTGGAGCAAATGCCGTAATGTTCCACAGTAGCATTGTAAAAGCAGCTTTCAATGGAGCTCCAACAGCCTCCCACCACAAATGGATATGTGGGATATAAATTATACGTGGTGCTGTTATTTGAGCTTCTCGCACGAACTGGAAACATGAAAGCTTGGGGAGGAAAACCAGACCATGTAGAAGAGGCTAAGAAAGAATTACGTATCAGTCAAACTACCTTACAGAAAACAAGCATGTGAAGCCAAAAGATCAAACCAAACCAACAAAAGAACAACTCCTTCACAATAAGGTAACATTTTCACTCTGACTCCAATATAGACATTTCTATGCAGGCAGAAGTAGACCTGAATCTCTCTTCATTTCCAAACCACTTAGGTGCAAGGTACCTCCTAAAAAGCCTCACAACTCAGCCGGTGTAGTGGTGTGCCTGGAAAAATGAGACTAACCCTTCAGCAAGATGCATTATTGGTCTGGATAAATGGCTACACGACTGAAACTCCACCATTTTCAGTTCAGAGGGGACACATAGCCAAGTCAGCCTGGAGCACAGCCTGCACAAAGACAGACCTATGTGGAAAGAGGAGGGCTGATGTTGTAAAAGAAACCTGGTCACAATTCATAATTTCCAGGACATTTCAGAAGAGATGACCAGTCTTTAGCCTGCCTGAAGAGCTGAGTCACTCCCAGCCTCTCGTTACCAGAGGATCCATCAGACCAGATGACATGCTTTGGAAGACCACAAGCCATTGCCTCAATTGCAGAAGACGACATGCATCTACTGCATGAGGGAAGTGGCAACAGTCCTTTCACATGACAAATCTCTCCGTGCACCCTTCCAGATTATCAAGATCCGGAGAGTTCCTGTCACAAGAAGGGATGCTCATGTGGGATATGTGGGCAGTGACTAGACGTGGCAGGTATACAACCATAGACGCAACCACCACATCACAAAAAAGGAATTGTCCCTCCTATGTGACAAATGTGCCTTCAGTCGTGTCATGTGCCTGTGCTTACTTGTGTACAGCTCTCAAATGCTGCTGCTTAAGGTCAAAATATGTTAATAGAGGGATGCCAAGCAACAAAATGGATTTCCTGCCTAAAAGCAAAAAGGAAAACACCACTAAATCTGTTTAGGTTTAATGTTCCCAGTTAAGAAAAACACAGCAGTAGTCTAGGACTAGTGAGTCAAAAATACACAGACCAACACATCCTCTAGATCAGGCTCCTCAAAGATCACCACAGGAAGAGATAATGGGAAAAGGAGAGGGGGTGAAATGAGCAGTCCCCCAGTGTCCCTGCTTTTATGTTGGTGGTGGTTTTCTGCCTCTGTTTTACCAACACAAACCATCTACCAGTTCTGCTGGGAGTAATACTGGTAGGATATTCTTCAGAGATTAGCACCATAACTATTTACGGATCTCCATTAATCAGAAATTGGGTGAGCTGCTTCATTAATTTGTTCTCAACAAATGACAGATTCAGTCTTGGAAGGGCTGACGCAGTCAGGAGCGTGAGCTCACATATGCTGTGCAAGCCCAGTCCCGAATGATACACTCTTAAAACATTCAGATCTCATGTGCAAGTGTGCAGTGTGATCCACAAACACATCAACTCAGAGACCAGTTAAAAGTCACAATAGCTAAGCCAGGATTTAGCTTCAGCCACTTGTGCTGTGGTCCTGACAGGCTTCAGGCAGCAATTAGAAGCACTGATGTAAAAACACCCTTCTCCCCGCATTTCAGTATTGAGGTGCCTCATACATTCAAACCTTAGATCCACCTCTACTGCGGCGAATGAAGAGACGGGACGCAGCTTGATGCAAGCAAATGTCAATTTATTGTACAGAAGCACGAGTTTATATACACTTTCAGAAGCTGCGCGTTTTAAACAGATTGGTTCTTGAAGCTAAGCCTTGCATACTAGGCAATCCCTGATTGGTGGTTAACTGCCATCAATTAACAACAAGGTGTTATCTTTCCTTGGCGCCATCCTTGGCGCCATCCGTCTCCCACTCCCCTGTGCTCTGCAAACATGCCTCATCATGTTAATTGTTGTGTCTATTCACACTCCTTGTCCTCCCAGGGTTCGTGACCTACAAGCTCGAGCACATTCCCCTCAGCTAACTGATTGCCGCGCATGGTCCTAGTTTGCAGACCGCTCCTGCATCTCCCCCTTCCTGTTGCACAAAAAGAACCTTTGAAACCGAACAAGTAAAAACAATGTATAAGTAATAGAACAAATAAAAAACTGAGACATATTATCAGTGTCAAAATAACCCACTGTCTCTGTTCCGTACAATTTTACAATTTTCCCTTTTTGTTTTTGAACAGCTAGTACCAGGTTTTTCATGTTCTGCAGGGCCCTTGCAAACATGACAGCAACCAAGGTAATAGCAAACAAACAATACTGCCAATTGAATGAATGGATGCCAAAAAGGCTGAAATTTTCTCAGATTTTGATAACATGTTGCTACAATGGGGCGCCTAAAATCCACGCAGCGCATACCATCAAAATCCTCACAGCCATGTCCTTGAACCAACAACAAAAAGCAGTGGCAATTCTGACTCACATTCTTAACTGCCTACCAAACAAGGTGATTTAACTCTTTAATGCTTTCCCTGCTGTTACTCCGGATAAGAGAAGATCCGCTGCAATACGTTCCCATCACAGCCTCCCACTACATTAGCATCTACAGAAAGACAATTATCGACATTCAAAGTGTAAACAGTATCATCTTCTTTTGGATTAACATTATACATAGGTGGAAGGGCACACCAAACAAGAACTGGTTCAGTCAAAAAGTTTGAAACATAGCATGCCTTCTCTGAACATACCTCTGGGGTCATTCCCTTCGTTCCCTCTTTTTTTTATGCAAAGAGAAACACTTTTACCATAACAAAGAAGCCCCTATTTACATCTCTGAGCCCGGACACAAACCGCAGCTGTATGCTCCACCAGGCTCAGGGCAGGAATCATTCATGTAGTTACACAGCTATATATCTCTACAAGCATGCAGACACCTATTAAACACTAGATAACCATGTTTATCTTTCCTAGTCTCCTTCACAATACCCAGCTGTTCTCTCATCTCTTGTTAGGTCAAATATTCTCCAGTTTCCTCTCCTGTATATCTCTTCAGACATTCTCTATCCTCCCCTTTTTCGCTTGTTAATTGCGAGAGGAGGCAAAGGGGTTGTGTAGCTGGGTGACCATGACCTGATTTATGTTACAATCAACTAAACACTGAATACAGGAAAAAAAGCATGGGAGACCTAAGGCAAACATCAATAAGGTGGTTAAAGATAATTATAATAAATCCTGTAATACTTTTGAGTCATGGCCCAAAGTTTCCCAGCCGTGAGAAGAGACCAAAGGCATCCCGCCCCTGGCTCTGTTGCAGATCTTTGTTTTAAGGCTTTTGAGTTTTGGATACTTTTGTAAATTAATTCACAGTGGTCACTCAGATTCACGTAACACATCCTATCAAAGTCTTCACACTTGTGTCCCTGTGCTAATAATAAAAATCAATAGCAACTCGATTATGTAGCAACATATGATGGACAGAATCAACATCTGTTAATAAGCCAGAAAAAAAATATTATTTGTAGTATTACTTTGTTTAGCAAGCTAGCAGCCTAATTTACTAAGCAAGTTAAAAGCGTGTACTGTTCTTACAGAAGAGATTAGAGAAGCAAAAATCTGTTATGCTGCATTCCAGAACTCAGCCTGAGAATTACAGTCTGCTGTGAGTTCTGCGTTACAATCATTTGACACATGTTGGGGTTGCAATTGTGAAAGTTGCCCATTTACAATTTTCATTGACACTATCACAGCTAGTTGTTTTAAAAGCAACCCTTGAGCTTCCTCCTGCTCGACTTGTTGCAAAATATTCTGAAGCCAAAAGTTAGTATTACAGTTAGTGACTCTCTAGGACCCCACAACACTGTGGCAAGACTCCCGCATCCTGACTGCCTTAATAGCCATTCCTTCATTTGCAAACAGTTGTCCCTGGGATACCTTGCCTGAGTCACAGAATCGGCACAGTTAATTTTCTCCAGCCAACTGCTCATAGTTAACAGCAATTCCCCGATTAAGGTTTTCAGTCAAGGCCACTACACATAGCTCACAAAAATCAAATAACCACATCATATACTGTATCAGTTAGTACCATACAAAGCAATGACTTCCAATCATGCAGTGTGAGCGTATAAGGCTCTGCCATCACTTCAAGAAGGAACATAGCAAATGTATTATGAATCCTCCCTTCCCGCACTGCTTTGCTTAACTCTTTAACAGCCTCGTATTGCACAGGCTGCCACTCTGCAGGTTGATTTGGCTGACAAAATACTGAACATGCCACAGCGACTCCCAAAACCCATCACTGAAGTGTTTCCCACTTGCATTCCTGCCACCAATCCCTCAGACTCCCTTTCACCCTCCCCAAAAATACAATCAATGCATCAGGAGAGACAAGGGGGTGGGGGAAAGGTCTAGCTCCTTTTCCAGATCTATAGGACCTGGATCAAAAGGTTTATCAGTGTCAATAAAATCATTGTCCGAGTTGCCCTGTTCCCGTGCTTGGTCCTGTGTTGTAAGGGTCGCTGCAATCAGTGACAGAAGCTTTGGGGGCAGAGGAGGCGTGGACAGAATCGCCATCGCTGACTGTGTCTTGAGAAGAGTCACGCTGTCGGTGGAATTTACAGCTTCCCCTGGTTTAGCACCGTTAGTAGAATTAGTCCACACTTGGCAAAGAGTAGTCAGAATTTGCCACCAAGATGCTAAATGCATTCCCAACACGGAGTTCCCCTCTGCGGCAGCATCATACAATTGGCTGCTGTATGTGCACACTTTCATTCTTTCAAAGTCTCTAAAGTTTCTTGGCTGCTCACCTGTCTCGATGAGTACAGGTGTTATCCTCGGGGTTTAGGTTGTCCGCCTGGTCCAGACAGCAAGACGATCGTTCAGCCAAGCCGTCTCCTCTGGAACGCAGCCCTCTTCCACGAGCTGTCTTTTTTCCGTCCTTATTCTTCCAAGGCTTCGGAACACCACCATAGGGGTCACCACTTGAGGAAACTGAGGCACGGACTCCCTGATCTGACTAGAAGGCCCTTCATGAGTCCATATACGTCTCTTTCTGGGGACGAAGCCTGATTCCCCATGACGGATTTCCCACAGCTCACCTCTCAACTCCGGAGGGATTTCTGGCCGGCTCCCGCTTCCTTTCAGCAGATCATTCAAAGTTCTGTGGGATTCGCTGCATGTCGCTCAGATAGGCGATTCGAGAGCCCTTCACGTCAGATCCTTAAACGCATCACGTCGGGGTCACCAATTTGCGGCGAATGAAGAGACGGGACGCAGCTTGATGCAAGCAAATGTCAATTTATTGTACAGAAGCACGAGGTTTTATAGACTTTCAGAAGCTGCGCGTTTTAAACAGATTGGTTCTTGAAGCTAAGCCTTGCATACTAGGCAATCCCTGATTGGTGGTTAACTACCAGCAATTAACAACAAGGTGTTACCTTTCCTTGGCGCCATCCTTGGCGCCATCCGTCTCCCACTCCCCTGTGCTCTGCAAACATGCCTCATCATGTTAATTGTTGTGTCTATTCACACTCCTTGTCCTCCCAGGGTTCGTGACCTACAAGCTCGAGCACATTCCCCTCAGCTAACTGATTGCCATGCATGGTCCTAGTTTGCAGACCGCTCCTGCACTCTACCAATGATAAATACGATGTTAGCTACTGTCCAAAACAGGGTGCTCGAGTAGAGAATGCAGAGCTCCCTACTGCGTACTGCGGGTCACTCTCAGCTCCCAGCCAGCGCTGTGCACGTACGTTATAAAATCCTACTGTCACTAGGGCTGAGAAGTTTGAGTGTGTTGATTGCACAAATCCGAAGGTTTTGCTTTGGCAGAATTTTAAGGAAGTCCATGGTGGTGTTGTACCTTGCCGTTGGTCCTTCTTTAGCACAAGCTCGGCGTGGGGAAACACTCCCTGCAAGGCCTGCAAAATTCTTGCTGGTGTCTTCTCAAGCAGTGGGTTTACAACAGGTGACCACGCTCGCCCAGGTGAAACCACAGCCCTCTGTGAATCTGGAACAGTTTTCTGCACGGCCAGGACAAAACCCTTTGCTGTTACGTTAACAGAAGCAATATCCAACTGCAGTTTCTCCCTATTTTTGTATATCTGAGGACAGTGGTGAGGCAAAGCACAGCTGGCAGCTTCAGCACATAAGGATTTAATAACAGCACCGACCATATTCCCAAAAAACAAACCAAGAATCAAATGTTAGGTCCATCTTAGGCAACACAGAAGTCGAGGCCAAGGTTTCTAAAGTACAGCACTGAAAGATTTTGCACGCAACCAAAAATTTAACAGGATAAGAGAGAACTGAAAAAGAGTTACGGCACTGCAGAGCAGTTTTGTTACATGGCTCACAGCCTGACATCCTGCACTTACGAAGCAGCCTCCCAGTTAAAACTTTGCTGCCGAGGAAGATGCCCAAACCCCACCTGACGTCCTGAGAGATGAAAAGAAACTGAAAAGAAGCATCAAACTTTCCTTTCTCCCAAGATGTGCCAGCTGCCTCCCTGCCTCCCTCTGCAGCAAGGCACAAGAGCTTAGGAACTGCCTGGAGCAAGACCAGATGCTTTAGGACTCAGTCACGTGCAGTTTTCTGTTTCCCACTCTGTTTTCCAACTTACCAACACATTGTTCAGCTTCTGCATCCAGAAATGTGACTAGTGGCTTAGGGGTCCAGTCTCGGGTGTGAATCTTGAAAATCCCTTTCCTAGCCCGCAAAGTGGTTGCATTTTAACCCGTCCCAAGAGTTCTCTTTAAAACAAAATTAAAAAAAAAAAATCACAATCCCCACCCCAAACCGTCACACTAATACAAACACTTTTCTTATCTGCTAAACTTGTCAGTATTTGAAAGTTCAGTTGAGATGCTCTTTGCTTTTTGAAGCAGGAAACACAATCATTCCCAACTCGTTACATTAAACTCTTTCTGGGGGGCTACAGTGTGAGAAAAGGCATTTATAGATTCCATAAAACAAGGATTAGACCTAATGAGGAACAAGATGTAGCTGAAAAAACTTACCAAAAACAACTTATCTGTAACCAGATATTTTTCATCAGAGAAAATTCTCTCCTATTTAGCAAAATGCTGAACACTGCCCATCCTCACCTCTGACTTAGCAAGACTTTCAGTTCGGTATTTCCTGGCACACAGGTTAACGATGGCAGATTTCTAGAATTCTTCCCCAGTAGGGAATCAGTGTTAGATCTGCCTCTCCTGTTGCTGAAAGCAGATCAAAACTGGAGACAGCCATCATTTATGTCAGATACACTTTTCAGTGCGCTTTCACCTTCAATCCAATCCAAGCATTTCACCCTTTTTCCAAAAAGAAAAAGAAGTATCAGTCATAGCCAGAGAAAAAACACAAAAGCAGGGTTCCTGTTCTGCGTGCTATCTCCCCACCATCACCACTCTACCCCACCCATCCCCTACCCCAATATTTTTTGGTGGTTACAGGTTGTTATATACCTGTTTTTTTCATTTCTTAGCTATTGCCATTGAACCAACAGCTTCCCGAGCCCTGCACCTGTGCAGTGTGCAAGTCCCTGTTAATAAGTTCCAGTAATAATGTCAGATCCCAAAAAACTTAGAGGCATCCCTTGGGATTCCCAGCCTGGGAACGGTCCAACACAGACACTTCCACTGCCCATTCCTGAACCAAGAACTGAGAGCAAGAGCACTTCAAGAAGAAGCAAACGTGAACTTTCATGAACATTCACAGACTCATTCTTTCTTCAACATCTCTGTGAACTAGCAGCATCCCATTTTCTGGGATGGTCACTGTGAAATCACAACTAATTCTAGAACCACCTGTTAAAATCATCCTCATCATATCTGTTCAGCACCACAACTGCCCTCCCCAGTACAACGCAATCTCTCCAGATTTTGCCCTATTGTAGAATACCAATTTCAACTTGAACTGCTCCGTGATACTGCGTTGATACGTCGTTTGGTTGTAAAGACGGACTTTGCCACGTTAGCATGAAAGCGGGGTTTAAGTTCTGACCTCTTCATCTGGCAAAACAAAGAGGAGCTCTTGATCAAAGTGCCTGGGGTTTCGTAAAGCAGGATCTACAGCATCCAGCCCATCGGTGGCCCCAATGACCACAGTGTCTCCTCTGCTCCCTACACCATCTATATGTGCCAGGAACATAGATATGATCGAGCTAACAGAAAAAAAGTAATTGTCATTCACTGGTTTAGAACACTGTGTTACATTCCACATGACCTTCTCCAATGATCGCTCAAACAGGACAAGCTTTTATTCATGAGATGCCACTTAGTGAAACATTCACTTTAAGACATAAAGAAACAGAGAAGGTAACACAGACCTTGTGCTCATATCAAGCGTAGGGAATTGTTTTCAATTGTTGTTTAAAAATCACTTGAAGTTTGTGATCTTTTCACAAAGATCAAGTAACCTCTACGTAGATGCAAGAGAATGTACTACCTGTGAATTTGGTCTTGTTCACTGGATTGCACGGGAGCAATACCATCTCTCTCATCCAGGAACATAAGTGAAGGTTGCATCTGGTAGGCCTAGAATGAAAACACAGGTATGTCAACAGAAGTAAACCAGCGCTATTTTAAAGTGAAAATGCACGAAAAACATTATGGTTGGAAAGTTACTAGAACTCAAGTTTTCAGACTAGCATCAGGCATTCAATTACTGGTTCTGGAGGCAAGCTTGCATTGAGAATTTAAATGACCATGCTTTCAGCCTGCATCTCCTTCCCTCTCATCTAAAGCCACTGGTTCTTGCCTCCTGAAACCTTTTTTGTGGCTGTTTGGGGTTTTGTTTTGAGCTGGTGATGGGGTTTGCTTTGCAACTTTTTCTCATTTGTTTTACTAATCTTTCCCAACCCACCTCAAGATGTCAAGCCCCTAAACAATCTGCCTGAAAAAGGAAACACTGGCAATCCCGTTTCAGTGGAAGAAACTGACGAAATAGCAAAAACCAAGAGTGAGTTCTTCTTAAAAATACTGACCGCAGAAAATCACAGTTACAATTCGGACAGAACACATGGCATGTTTCAACTTTACCTGATCAAATAATAAACGAAGCTGACATTCAGATTTCCCTGCCCACTCATTCAGGCAGTCAGTACCTTTTCTCATGAAAAAGGCAATTCTCTTGGCACCTTGGCTACATTCACTAGCAAGTGAAGGAGCAACCAGTGTCTTTCCAGTCCTCGGTGGTCCATAGAACAGCCAGCCTCTGCAATTCAAAGAGTCTCACGAGAAAAAAAAAAATCCTGGAAAAGTACCTATGACAACCCCCATCCCTAGACACACCACTCTTCTCTCCTAAACCAAACGCTTCATGTGGAAGAGAGTGGTAACAACTCACGTGTGAGAAAAGTCAGAAGAGATGGAAGTTTGGTGTTGCTGCACAATTCAACAAGGCAGCAAACAAAAGGGATGACGCAGATGTGCAAAACCTTGAGAAAACCTTGTCATGTCCTGGAAGGACACTTCCAAAACTGTCAAGAGTGGTTCCAAAAAATGTTATCAATATGGTGATAGGTGCTTTATATATATAAATATCCAAAACTGCTGACAAACTGGCAGGGGTGCTTACAGCACAGCAGAGCCAAACAAGAACAAAAGTCAGCGCAGAATCCAAGGCTGGGCTAACACAGGAACCACCAGTTCCTTTTTCAGTGATACCCTGCATATTTATTCTTGTTTTCACAAAAGGCAAGATTTGATAGTAAAGCATTTAATTCTCCCTTTCAAAAGCTTGAAGTTACTGGATCTGGTCTCCCATTGCCCATGATAAACGAGGAGGAAGCCTAAAGCTGGGAAGGTATTCTGCATTTCCAGATAAATATAGCCATCAACTAGAAAAGCCAATGCGCTGCTGTTTCCAAATGAATTTCCATGAATAAAACAGCAAAACATGGAAAGATTTTCTTTTCATTAGTTGTAATACTTTTAACGTTACTGAAAGCAAGGAATATAAAGTCCTATTTCAACATACCATGATTGAGTTTTGCTGACCAGACTATATAAAGCCAACAAATCTCTAAGAATTTCATTTCACCTGTCTGAATGTTTAGTGGCAGACACCTGATTTGAATGAAGGAGAAAGAGAAAAGGGCTTTCCAACTTCAGATGCAGCCAGAAGGTTTTTGCTTTTCTAATGATAGTGACCAAATGCAGAAGACTTAAAAATGAGCATAAACTTCCTGAAGAGTTAAATATTCATTCAAGTTGGTTTACATTTAATGTCCATGAGTAAATAAAGGAAGGGGGTGGCTCCAGACATTAAACTGAGTTAAAGACTTTAACAACTCCGAGCACTTAATGCCAGTCCACGCAGCACACATATGAATGCAAACTTGGAACGAGTCCTTCCATAAGTGGAGACCATGAACTGACCCTGATTTGTGTGATGGAAGAATCCCCCAAAACACACTGACATCTTTCAAATATTTTTTTTTCCTTCTCCATTCAACAAGTTACAGCCCAAGGGGACACTTATTTCAGTGGGGATTAATGTTATAAAGGCTGCCCACCACTGCTGCTCCTTCCCGAGGACATTGGTATGTGTGTGCCAGAAGACACACGTCTCTGAAAGAGGAGTTGGGTTGAAAACTTGCTTGGTTATTAAAATAGTTTTTCTACAGCATTCGTTAAGTAACAAAACCTCCATAATTTCCTCTGTTTATAACATTTTCTGTTATGGGTGTTTCCTTTCTGACAAAACTGCTGTAAAGCACAGGAGCAGTAGAATCTTACATTAAAAAAATTACATCGAAGTGTCACTATTATTGCAATCCATCAGTTAACATTTCATTTAGCTTTTCTCCCGTTTAAGGGTAGTTTCATAAAGAAACATTAATTGATTCCAGAGGGAAACCAGAATCACCATTTGAGTGATTAAAATAAAAACCCATTGAAACTTCCATACAGGCTCTCCCTCTAACTGAATTATCTCCAGATGTAAAAAAATAATTGGTACCCTTCAATGACAAAAAGTGTGAGATTTTCAGAGGGAGATTCTGGCTTCAGTTCCAGAGCATATCTCATACACAACCTTCATCATCATCTTATCAGTGACCCCAAATACTGCAGTTTAAAAAAGCTAACGACTAATACAAAGTACAGTGTCCCCCCCAAATATTTGTTTCCTTTATACCCTCAGACTACCACAGCAATCATCATACTATTCATCTGTAATTGCCACCAATCCAAAACCCCTTGAAAGCGTTCAGTGTCATGACGGACAGCAATATTGATAAATAACAATTATCACTAACCACACACCAACGTGTCGGTTCGTCTGCGGCAAGAGCCTCGTGGCTAAGCACTTATGCATCAATCTCCCTGTCTGACAGGTGAAGATCAGCCCAAAAAGTCTCTCTTACGGTTTCCATGGACAAAAAAAAAAAAAAATAGAATAATGTTACAGACAAGTTAAAGACAAAGCAGGAGAGTCAAGGAGGCAGAAGACGTGACGTCTTTCACTCATCTCTAATTTGAAAAGGAGTGATTTCAAGTTTATTTTAAAATTAAATTTTAATTTAATTTTAAATAAGTAAATTTTTTTTGTTTATTTTTGTTGTTTACATCAGTACACAGTAGAAGTGAAAAACCACACACCTGTTTTTTAACAAGGACAGTTGAAAACTTGCAGAATGAAGGTAAGAAAGTCAAATAGAAGTTGTGTGTGTGTGTGGTTTCTTCCAAAAAAACCCCACACTTACGTGCAAGAAAGTAGCTCTTCAGAGAAACTGTGCACAGAATCTACTTTCCCAGGGAGCTTGATAGCGCTCAACAGTCTTCCTCTGTTGAAGGTTGTAACCCTTTCAAGTGTCTTCACCATCTTCTTTTGCTTCACATTCTTCTGATGGAACTACCACACATCAACATAACATCAAACGGTTTAAGTCCAGTTGCAAATGACACTAAATTCAAAATGCACCATACAGATGCCTATAGGTTTTACTGTTGCCTGCATGTGAGTGACACAACAGAGCTGAAAACCTGTAAAATGTTAAGACCAATGTATGGAAGAGACATTCAAAAAATGATAAAACACAGAGGAACGTACACGTAGTTGTTGTTCTTTCCTGGCTGAAATGGCTGGGTGGCTTCTCATCAGTCTTAGTAACAACCATTCCGTCACCTTGCTTAGCTCAGCTCTAGCTCTGATGAAAACCACTATTCCATCTGATTTTGTTTGCTGGATTTTTGTCTCTGTTGGATTTTGTTTAAGTGTTGGGTATTTGTGATTTTGAAAACTTTGTAACATGGGGACTGGCTGTTCTGCTGGGAGGGGGTTCTCCACTGGGCTGTACATTAAGATATTGGAGCAAATTTGAAATTAAACCACTCAGAAAAAAATTAGCACAATATTTTAATCACTGGTGGCCCTTTTATACCATAGATGATCAGGAGAAATGGCCCAAGAACAGAAGTATAAGCTGTAATAAAGTATTGCAATTAACATTATTTTGTAGACGCAAAGGAAAATGGGATGAGATGCCATATGTGAATTTGTTCTTTGCATTAGGGGATAATTATGATATATGTAAGGAGTGTGGCTTGATTGCTGGAAATAGGAAACCACCTAAGTGGTGTTGTTCGGCGCATAGCATCAGTAAGCGATGCAACAAGTACAAAGAGAGGTTGGTAGAGGAAGAAGAGTAGGATGTTGACATGTTGGTCAGACCAGGAAGGGGCAATGAGGCAAGGAGAAATGAGCAAGAGGATTCCAGTGAGGAAGAAGGCATCAGTGCAGTGGCAAGTAGGACTAGGGGAAACGCTCAGAACATATAAGCACCCCTCAGGCAAGCAGCAGGACCAGAAATCTGGGTAAAAGTGCTATTTTCAGTATCAGATTTTAAAGCCTGGAAGGAGATGGCAGGTGTACATTGAGAGGACCCCGAAGAGTCGTGAAGGTTTTAGAAGCTGTAGTTGAAAATCAGAATCTGGACTGAAAAGATCAGCAAGTTATTTTAAACAACTTCTTCTCTTATGAAGAAAGAACAATTATTATAGCTAAAAGTAAAGAGGGTGCGGAGCAAATGCACATCCAAGCTGCACAAGCAGGATGGATAGGGATCGTTTTCCCTTCAACAACCCTAACTGGGATCCCAACATCCATACTCAAAGTACCAACGATTGATTTTCATAGATTCATTCGGAATGCTATTCCAAAATCAAAGAATTGGTCTAAATGACAGCAAGTCGTCTGAGGAAAGAACGAGAATCCCTCTTTTTTAAAAATAAAAACTAAAAAATAAAAAAATAAAAAATAAAAAATAAAAATAATGGAGGCTGCAAGAAAATATACTGATTTGAATCCAGAAAATGAGGTGGATTCTGTCCCATTAGTTCACATATTTGTGGGACAATCTAGCACAGACATCAAATCAAAGTTACAGAAGCCAGAGGGGGGCAGATGCCCACTCATTGGGCAAAATGTTAGAACCTGGGAAGTATATAATAATGGAGAAAAGGTGGAAGAGAAAAAACAGAAAAATGAAAAGTTGAAGTAAGATCGTGGCAGCAGGCATAGCCCAGGAAATGAGTAGGGTTAGAGGGCTGAGCCCAAGAGGGAGAAGGTTTCCTGGTGGAGTGCTATGCATTCTGCAAGCAGAAAGGGCACTGGAAGAGGGAATGCCCACAGGTAGGTTGGCAGGACCTTGAGGAAATACTGAAGTGGGCTGATGACATGATGACAGTAGAGTCGGACTGAAGGGGACTGGGGGAAGAATTAGAACTTAACCCTGCAGCACAGTCTATGGAAATCAATTAGCCAAAGGAAAGGGTGTATGAAAACGTCACCTTGCTACAACATGTAGGTGATACACTGCTAGCAACCCATCATAAAGAAGGATCCATACAAATGACAGTAAACCTCCTCAATTTTCTGGGGCTAGGGGGTACAAAGCGTGCAGGAAAAAGGCACAGATCACCCAGCGTATTTGGGATTTACAATTTCCCAGGGCCAGCGTAATCTCAGAACCAAAAGGAAAGAGGATCTCTGCCAAGTCGCAGAACCCAAATCAAAACAAGAGCTTAGAGCATCCCTTGGGATGGCCGGGTGGTGTTCCTTATGGATAATGAATTTCAGACCTATTGCCAAACCTTGATATGAAGCTGTATGAGGAAACAGAAACCTCCTTGCCTGGACTCAGGAACACAGAAATGCATTTACTAAATTGAAACGGCCTTCAATGAGGGCTCCAGCTCTAGATTTCCCAAATTTAGGAAAACCATCTGAACTGTTCATGCACGGAAGACTACACATTGCCTTAGGAGTGTTGGCCCGGAGACTGGGATCATGGAAAAGACCCATGGGGTACATTTCAAAACAACTAGACAATGTCAGTAAAGGACAGCCAACCTGTCTCTGAACAGTGGCAACTACAGTGCTACTCATCCAAGAAGCCTGGAAATGGATATTTGGGCAAAAATTACCTGTACTTGTACCCCACGCAGTTATGGCAGTTCTGGAACAGAAGGGAAGACACTGGTTGTCCCAAAGCTGAATGCTGAAGTTTCAAGCCATCCTTTTACAACAAGATAATGTGGAACTGAAAGTGACTGCAATCCTGATTCCCTCAGTGAGGAACACTACTGATCCCAGTGGAAAAGAAGAACTAACACATGGTTGTTCACAGATGATGGAACAGACATACTCTAGTTGAGTGGACTTGGAAGACACACCAGTAGAAAACATGGACTGGAACTGGTTTGTAGATGGTAGTAGCATTGTGTGAAGTGGGACCCAAGGAGGAGGAGGAGGTTATGCGGTGGTAACTATCAAAAAGACCATAGAAACCAAAGCCCCACCATCCAACACATCGGCCCAAAAGGCAGAGCTCCTCGTCTGTCTAAAAGCGTTGGAGCTGTCAAAAGATACGGCAGTTAATATACGAACAGATTCAAAATTTGCTTTTGGCGTGGTCCATGCTCATGGAGCCGTTTGGAGAAAGAGGACTCTTGACCCCTCAAGGATCCCCAGTCAAATACAGGCCAATGATCCAACGATTACTACCAGTAAAAATTTACCTAGACTGGTGGCAATTGCGCATTGTAAAGCGCATCGATATGGAGATAGTCCAGCACGTACAGGAATGAATGCAGATAAAGCAGCAAAAGAAGCAGATGAAAATCAAATATTTCTGGTCCTGCCAGATACAATCCAGGAATTAGGACACAAGAGCCCACAATATACAACAGAAGATGATCAGTTGGCTTATCCACTAAAGGCAATCAAAAAACAAGAAGAATGGTGGGTGACTCCTTCACATCAGGCAATAGTTACAACAGAAATTATGGTGAACTGGTTAATAGTAAACACCAAGACACTCACCAGAAAATCGAGACGATGACAGAAGCATTGGAAGGGCACATACTAAGTGTACAGATGACTAGGATAGCTAAAAGCGTAGTGAAGAAAAGCAAATTAGGCATGAAAAATAATCCTCATGCACCCCAAAGACGTTTACCAGGGGTGACAAAGAGAGGCAACAGCCCGGGAGATTATTGGCAAATAGATTTTTCTGAATTACCACGGCAAAATGAATATTGGTATCTTTTAGTAACGACAGATACCTTTTCAGGCTGGCTGGAAGCTTTCCCTTGCCACACCAATAAGGCAAAAGCAGGAACAAAAGTATTACTTAAGGAAATAATTCCAAGATTTGGGGTACCCATAGGACTCTCCTTGGAGAGGAGCCCGCACTTTATAGCAGTAATCCAAATTTTAGCTAAAATACGAGGGGTCAAACGAGATCTCCATACCCCATGGAGACCTTGATCAAGCAGGAAAGTAGAATGAATGAATCAAAGCCTAAACAGACAAGTAAAAATTGCCAAGAAGCTCAGATAAAGCGACCAGATGCTTTACCCTCAGCATGGCTACAAATAACACCCAGCCTAAAATTAAAGAGTTCTTTGGAAATTATGCGCAGCAAAACTTACCGTGTGACAGAAACGGGAGCAAATCCCGAAATCGTAGGGAGACATTCCCTAAAAGTATGTTATTTTGCTAGGAAAGGTCCTGTCACCTCTCCACAGCAAGCGCATCACTATCCCCGGACGTGCCCGTCCATCAATACCAAGACAGAGATTGGATGTATCTGAGACCATGGTCAGATGAACTGTGGAAAGAGAAGTTGGAAAGGGCCTTTCCAGATGTTACTCACCGCCTACGCTGCTGCCAGGCTTGTAGGATTTCCTCCATGGATACATCACAGCAGGGTGAAGCCAGCCACAGTGCCAGAATGTCAAGAAGGACCTTAACGCTTGAAGCCACCTCAAAGATCTTGAAGTTCTCGGTTGGGTCCGTTGCAATATCGCCAGGCAGCAGGAAAGTTAATGACTCAAATAAGACCCCATATAGGATGGGATTGTGTACAATGTTGTACAGACCTATAGAATTCTGCCCGTTAGGTGGTAGGATAAATTCTCAAATTTGGTGGGATCAGGAGGACTCATGGAGATGGAATATTGGTTTGAAAATGGAAAGGTGGAAAGGTGGCGAGGGTGGAAAGATCAATGAAGGTCATTAATAAGAGCCAGCGCTGGGTATGTACCCATTTCCCTGAATATGTTTGATATTCATCTATTATCAAATATTCATAAAATGAGTATTTATGAATTCGTAAGAGGATTCCTCCAGCTGGTATCCCCATCCCATTCCGGACTAATTGGAATAACTTGTGGGTGACCCCAAGACACGCTAACTGGAACAAGACTGACCTCCAAACATGGACAACATTGAACCCACACTTGTCCAACGTGTTTTACGACCAAGAAAATGTTGGATTTGGTTATTTTGAGATGTTTTTTCTTGGCTCAGAAAGGAGGTAGCCCAAGTGTTGTGGTGACACTTCCATGGCTACCAAGGGAAGAGGAGGGCTAGCCACAGAATTCCTTCCCGGTGCCTTCTCCATGGGAGCAGTGGCTGGATGTTCCCAACGTGTATTTGGGCTCCAGTAGAGTGCAGGAGCAAGGAGGGGAACCGGTTTCTCGGCTCAGAGAGCAGGTAGCCTAAGTTTAGTGGTGACACTTCCATGGCTACCAAGGGAAGGGGCAGGCTAGCCACTGAATTCCTTCCTGGCACCTTCTGCTGTTGTGTTCTGAGCCAAACGGCCCCCTCGGGGTCCCACATACTCTTACTGTAATGGAGCCGGGCTCCCATATAGGGTCCCTATAGGGATGGGGGGGTTCTATGGTTTTGGAGATATCTTCATGGAGTTTGAGGGGTCTCTGTGGGGTCTGCGGTCCCTGTAAGGACAGAGGGGTCCCTCTGGCATCTGGAGGTTCTGTGATGTTTGGAAAATCTCAATAGGGTCTGTAGATTTCTATAGGTACTACAGGGTCCCTATAGGGATGGAGAGGTTCCTATGGGCTTTGTGAGTCCCTATAGTGTCTAGAGGTCCTTATAGGGGTTTGAAGGTTCTTATGGGGTCTTGGGGTCTCTATGTGGTTTGGCAATTCCCTATATGGTCTGGGGGGTCTCTATAGGGATGGAGGGGTCCCTATTGGTTTGGAGGGTCCCTTTCGGGTTTGTGGGTCCCTATAGGGATGGAAGAGACCCTATAGGTGACACGCCCCACAGGTGGAGATGTACTTGGAGACCATCTTCATCCACAAGGCACTGGGCTGGGACCTCTCCACTACCATGGGGCCCTGCTGGCTGTCACCACCGGGATGGGGGCAGAGGGGGCGGAGCCACAGGAGGCGGGGGCAGGGGGGCCTAAGGGGCTCATGTGTTTAGTGGGAGCTGGGGGTGCTCAAGGCAGGGGGCGTGGCCAAAGAAGGGCGTGGCTTGTGTGGGTAGGGCAAAAGGTAGGCAGGGCTTAAGGGTGGTGCCCAGGGGAGGGTCACAGAGGGGCGTGGCTTGTGTGGGTGGGGCCTGTGTGGGCATCTGTCAAAAAGGGGGGCAAAGGGGGTGTGGTCTGACGGGGGAGGGGCCCAGGGGGGTTGGCATGCTGGTGGCACCCAGGCCAGGGGGCAGGGCTAAGGCGATGGGACATGTCCTGAGCTGGTGGGCGTGGTCACAGGGTGGGGCTCATGTGGGTGGGGCCAATGGGGTTATGTGGGGGTGGGACCATGTGGTGCTAATGGAGTAGGGGCAGGGCTAAGGGGAGTGGGTGTGGCCTGATGTAAGCATGGTCTGATGGGGGTATGGCATGATGGGGCGTGGCCAAGGGGCGGGGGTCCCATGCTGATGGGACCTGGTGGAACCCAGTGCAGGTGGGTGGGGATAAGGTCTGGGGGCATGGCCTGAAGGAAAGGGGGTGTGGTCTGATACTGGGGGCGTGGCCCACAGGGGGGCTGGCAGTGCTGACTGACATAGTGCAGACCCTCATCATCATCACAGAGGCCTCCATCCTGGCCACCTACAGTAGGACTGGGAGCATTGGGAGGGGACTGGGAGAAGACTGATGGAGAATGGGAGGCGACTAGGGAACACTGGGAGGGGATGGGAGGTACTGGGAGGCAGCTGGTGGCACTGGGAGGGGACTGGGAGGGCACTGGGGTTGCATGGAGGGGCTGTGGAAAGCACTGGGAAGGATTGAGGTGCATTGGAGGGGGACTGGGAGGTGGCACTTTAGTGCCATATTGGTCTGTACTGATTGATACTGGTCTACACTGGTCCTGGGCCTTCCAGGCAAGTGCTGGAGGAGGTACTGGGCTCTACTGGGAGGAGACAGCAGGAGCCCTGGGAAGGCACGCTATACCTCACACACACACATGCTGGTCCTTACTGGGGACCATGCAGCACTAGGTGCCACTGGGGGCTACAAGGGGCTGGTGGAGCGTTACCCCCTGGTGCTGCCCCCCAACATCACAGGTCCCTGCCCCAGCACCCCCCACCTCCTGCAGCACCCCAGTACCAGGGACCTGCCATGGCCCAGCCTGCCCCCAGGAACAGGCATCATCTCCTGGTACTGGTGTACAGACCAGGTGGGACTGGAAGACACGAGGAAGGAACTGGGAGGCACTGGGAGGGACTGAGGGCAGTTGGGAGGGGATTGGGGGATGCTGGGAGACACTGGAAGGGGACTGGGAGGCACCGATTAGGTATTGAGGGGCACTGGGAGAGGACCAAGGGGAGCTGGGAGGCACTGGGAGAAACTGGGAAAGGGTGGGGATGCTGCTGGCAAGTACTGGGAAACACAAGGAGGGCACTGGGGGGAAATTAAGGGGCACAGGGAAAGACTGGGAGTGGAATGTGAGGTGTTGGGAGCGGACTGGGGGCCATAAGGAGGGACTGGGACGCGACTGGGAGGGCACTGAGAGGGACTGGAAATGGACTAGGAGGCAGTGCAGTGTAACTGGGACACACCAGGGTGGCACTGGGAGCACTGGGGAGGTACACTGCGAGCGAACAGGGGGACTCTGCCCCCCCGTTGCCACAGCAATCCCCCCAAATCCCCCCAACAGGTGATGGCGCAGCAGCCACATGGCTGCGTTGCCTGTGGCACCTCAAGGTGCTTCCCAAGCTCCTCACGGTGCTGCCCGGCATGGCCACCCCCATCCCCTCGCCTGGTCACCCACCCCGGCATCACCCCACACCCACCCTGACCTGCCCAAGGCGGCCACTGCATCTTCTTCCCCTGGGAGACTGACTGTCACCCAAAACTACCTCCACAACTACCCCATGGCCACTCTGGTGCCCACGGGCCCACCTTGGCCAACCCAAGATGGTCACCCAAGATGGCCACCATGTCTTCTTCCCCTGGAAGACCGACTGTCGCCCAGAACTACCTCCACAGCTTCCCCATGGCCACTCTGGTGCCCACGGGCCCACCCTGGCCAACCCAAGATGGTTGCCCAAGACAACTACCATGTCTTCTTCCCCTGGAAGACTGATCGTCACCCAGAGCTACCTCCACAGCTACCCCATGGCCACCCTGGTGCCCATGGGCCTTCCTTGGCCAACCCAAGGTGGCCACCATGTCTTCGTCCCTTGGGAAACTGATCTTGACCCAGAACTACCTCCACAGCTACCCTATGGCCACCCTGGTGCCCATGGGCCTTCCTTGGCCAACCCAAGGTGGTTGCCCAGGATGGTCACCATGTCTTCTTCCCTAATAAGCCCCATCTTGACCCAGTCTCCAGCCCCACCCTGTGAGGACCCAGTAGGGAACCACATGGTGGACATCAACACCCTGATCTATATGGCCATCATCAACTTCCTCCAGGGGTACTTCATCCAACATGCGCGAAATGCACTGAAACGCCCAAAAATGAGCCCAGAACAACCCCAACACTGCCCAAAACAAGACTAGAATGCCTCAAAATAAGACCAAACTGCCTCAAAACTGCCCCAAATAAGCCTGAAACCCCCCAAAATGGGGATTTTGGAGTCAAAACACTCCAAAACAAGTCAAAACTGGTTCCAAAGACTAAAATGCCCCCAAATGAGCCCCAAACAGCCCTCAAACACACCAAAATATGCTCCAACCCCCAAATCAGCCATAAAATGACACCAAAATGCCCCAAAACAAACCCCAAACCCACAAAATACCAAAACACCCCAAATAATCCCAAAATGGCCCCAGAGGAGCTTGAAATGCCCCAAAATGAGCCAAAAACACCCCAAAAATGAACCCCCCAAAATGAGCAAGAAATGCCCCCACATGAGCCCCAAAAAACCCTCAAAGGAGCCCAAAAAGGACCCAAAAGAGCCCAAGTTTCTTGAAAAGGCCCCAAAACGTCTCAGAACCACCAAATTCCACCAAAATGTCTCAAAATCCCCAAAGTTGCCCCAGAATCTCCAAATTCCCCTCAAATCTCCCAAATTCCCCTCAAATGCCTCAAAATTCCCAAAATTGTCTTGAAATTCCCAAATGTCCCTCAAATGCCCCAAATTCCACCAAAAATGCTTCAAAAAACCCCAGATTGTCCCCAAATCTCCAAATATCCCTCAAATGCCCCAAATTCCACCAAAAATGCTTCAAAATCCCCCAAGTTCCCCTCATAATCCCCCAAATTGCCCTGAATTCCACCAAAATGCCTCAAAATCCCCCAAATACCACCAAAATGCCTCAAAATCCTCCAAATTCCCCTCAAATGCCTCACAAGTCCCCCAAATGCCTCAAAATCCCCAAATTCCCCTCAAAATTCACCAAAATGCCTCAAAATCCCCCGAAATGTCTCAAATCCCCCCCAAATCACACCAGAACCCCCCACCTGGCCCCAAACCGCTGGGAAACGCCTCATCAGCTGAATGTACATTTTTACAAATAATGGAAAAATGTTTTTTTGGACCCATTGTAAAAAATATGCATTTTGGCCCTTCCCCTGCCCCATTTTGGGCCGATTTTGGGTAAATCCGGAGCCGGGTGGAGCCAGTTTACTGGGGGTGGGGTGAGGGGCAGGGCTTGCCTGAGGCCCCACCCTCTGACCCTGCCCACTCGAGCTGCCATTCATCGGGGGCCAGGAGGTGCCGGTGCGTCTCCCAGCCAGCGGCCGCCAGCCCTGCGGGACAATGACGTCACAGGATGACACACGTGCCACCACACGCCACCAGGTGTGAGGTCACATGGTGACATGTAGCAACAGGCACAGCAGGGTCACGGGGTGACATGTGATGACACAGGGTGGTGGCACATGACACACATGACGTGATGTCACTGGGGGGGGCTTGGAGGTCACACGCATGATGTCACAAGGGCATCCAACGACAGGTGGGACCCAGATAGTGACATGTGATGACAGCAGAGGTGACAATGTGTGACATCACAAGGACACACGCTGCCACGTCATGACATGCAACACAGTGATGACACACAATGATGACACGCGTGATGACACGTACCACGCAGGAAGGCGGGGCCAAGCGTGCGCCACAGGCGGGAGCTCTCAGCCACGACTCCCCACGGCACCATTCCTGGCGCTGCAGGGGAGGGACACCCCGTTATTGCCCCATGGACCCCAAAACCTCCCAGGGTCCCCCCAAATCCCTCCAAGACCCCCTGAAACTCCCCCAGGGACCCCAGAACCCCCAAGGAACCCCCTAAACGGTCCCTAGTGTACCCCCAAATACCAACACCCCCCCACGGTGCCCCCAAACCACCCCAGGGACCACCCAGATTCTCCTGGGGACCCCAAGATCCCTCTAGGGCCACCCCAAAGCATCCCAGGGTCCCCCCAAATCCCCTAGACCCCAAAACCCCACCGGGGACTGCCCAAACCAACCCCTGACACCCCCAAACCACCTCAGGGCTCCCCAGCTCCCCCCTAGACACCCCTAAACTGACCCCAGAGACCCCCCAAACACTTCCAGGGACCCCAAAAGCCATCCTGGGTCCCCCTAACCCGCCCCCGCAAGACTCTTAAACCCCTCCAGGCAACCCCAAAATCCTCCTAATGACTCCAGACACCCCCAGGAACCCCCTAAACAGTTCCTAGGGATCCCCTCAAAGCATCCCAGGGTCCCCCAAAACCCCTCTAGTGACCCCCCCCCAGAACCCTCCAAACCACCCCAGGGACCCTCCTAGGCACCCAAAAACCCCTCCAGCCCTCCCTCAAACCAACCCCAGGACCCCCCAAAATGATAATGATCCCAGAGGCTCCCCCAAAGTCCCCCCCAAACCACCCTAGCCCCCCTCAGACACCCTAGGGACCCCCAAACCCCACCCCAGAAACCCCCTAAACTCTACCTGTGGCCCCCCCCCAAACCCCTCCATGGCCCCCCCAAAGCACCCCAGGGTCCCCACACTCCCCCCCTAGGGACCCCAGATCCCCCAGGGCACCCCCCAGACAACTCACGGCAGTGGCGCAGGCGGCGTTGGAGCGGGCGCAGGGCAGCACCCATGGGTGCCCCCAGGGGCAGGTCAGGGCCCAGCAGCTCCTCCAGCAGCAGCGCCTGGGCGCAGGCTCGCAGGGGGGTGTCAGGGGGGGCCCCCTGCCGTAACCCCACCCCCACCCACCCTAGTAGGGGGTGGGGGTCACCTGGATGGCTAGGTCCCTTCCTGGGTCCCTCCCAGGCACATGGGTCCTGTGACCTGCCCCTCCCTGAGGTCCCCTAGGATACCCCCCACCCCAAACCCCAGATGCCTGGGTACCTGGGAACCCCCCACCCACCTGGGGAGCTGGGACCCACCCCCACCCACCTGGGTCCCTGGGATGCCCCCCAATCAACCCCAGACTCCTGGGGCCCTGGGACCCCACCCCCCTCGCAAACTCCTGGGTCCCTGGGAGCCCCCCACCCACCTAGAACATCCTCCACTAAACCCCGGGTCCCTGGGACCCCCCCCAACCACCCACCTAGGTCACTGGGACACCCTCCACCCAACCCCAGAAGCCTGGATCCCTGTGACTCCCATTCACCCACCTGGGTCACTGGGACCCCCCTCCACCCAAACCTGAACATCTGGGTCCCTGGGATGCCCCCACCCAACCAGCCCCAGGAGCCTGTGTCCCTGTGACCCCCCACATCCATACCACACGCCCTGGGACCCCCACCCAACCTACCTGGGTACCCCCCAGAAGCCTGGGTCCCCAGGACCCCCCCCACCCATGCCACACATCCAGGGACCCCACCCACCCACCTGGGTCACCCCTGGATGCCTGGGTCCCCGGGACCCCCACCCACCCCAGGGGCACCTGGGTCCCGGCTGGACAGCTGGGTCCCGGGACCCCCACCCACCCCGGGGACACCTGGGACCCCCCCCAGACACCTGTGTCTCTGGGACCCCCACCCACCCAGCATGCAGGGGGGGTCCCACCTTGGGAGGGCCGCAGCACAATGATGTAATCCTCGGTGCCACATTCCAGTGCCTTCTTGAACTCTGCTTCGCTGCGGGGGAGTGGGGGGCGGGAAAGAGGGGAGACTCGGACACCAGGGTCCCCCCCTTCAGACGCTGAGGTTGTCCCCCCCTAGACACTGGGGTCCCCTCACCTCTTGACCAGCCGGTGCAAGGGGGCACCCAAATGGAGGTTCAGGCGGGTGCTGAAGCCTGTGGGGACAGCGGGTGACATCAGAGTGACATCAGGGTGATGTCACAGGGTGACACCAGACACGGACACAAATGGGGGTGTACACAAAGTGATGTGGGGGGATGACACCAGGCGAGACCAGATGACACTGGTGACGCTGAATGACATGGGGGTGACACTGGGTGGCAGTAGGGGACATCAGGGAGCACTGGGTGGCACCAGGTGGCATAGTGGGGTGACAACAGGTGACGCTGGCTGACTTAAGAGTAACACTGGACAACACTGGGTGACAGTGGAGCGACACTGGGGGTTGCTGGGTCACATGGAGGTGACACCAGGTGACATGGAGGTGACACCAGGTGACACTGGAATGATACCTTGGGGCGCTGGGTCACATAATGCTGACACTGGGTGACGCAGAGATGACACCAGATGATGTGGGGGTGACACTGAACAACACTGGGTGACAAGAGTGATACTGGGGGTTGCTGGGTCACATGCAGGTGACACTGGGTGACACCAGGCACCACTGGACAATGCTATATGACACAGGAGTGATATTGGGGGCGTGGGGTAACACAAAGGTGACACGTGGGTGATGCTGAGTGACATGGACAGGCGGGTGACACCAAGTGACACCAGGGGGTGCTGTGTGACATGAGGGTGACACCAAGCAACATATGGCTGATGCTAGGTGACAAAGTGGGGTGACACATAGTGACACCAACTGACACAGAAAGTGACATGGGGTGACACCAGGTGACACTTGGCGACAGTGATGCTGGGTGACATAGAGGTGACACAGGGTAACACCAAGTGATGGCAGGGATGGCAGCAGGTGACACTGGGTGACACAGAGTGTGACATCAGATGACTGAGAGTAACACTGGGTGATGTGGGGTGACACCGGGTGACACAAGGGTGACCCAGTGGTTACACTGGAGAACGTGTGGGGTGACATGGGGGTGACAGTGAATGACATGGGGTGACATTGTGTGACATGGGGTGACATCAGGTGACACCTGGGGTTAGCAGGGATGGGTGACCCACAAGGGGGGTGACACTAGGATACAAGGATGTGTGACACCAGGGCAGTGGACAGTGACAAAGGGTGGGTGACACCAAGAGGAGGGGCGCACGGGACAGAACAACAGTGAGGGATGATGCAGGAGGGGTGACACCTGGTGGCTGTCAAGAGGTGGGTGACATGGGGAGGTGACATCGAGGGGGAATGTGACACAAGGGGAGAACGTGACACGACGGTGACACAACAGTGGGTGACACTGAAGGATGACACGAGCGTGCGTGACACCAAGGGGTAACACGGGGGGGGGGCCCACCTAGTGGGTGTCAGAGGTGGGTGACATAGCAAGGTGACACTGAGGGGAAACGCAACACATGAGGGTGACACCAAGGGGTAATACTGTGGGAGGGCGGTTGACACAGTGGCAAGGGGGTGACATCTGGGGGTGACACAGTGGTGGGTAACACCAAGCGATGACACCAGGGGGGGTGACACCAAGGGGTGACACTGGGGGAGAGGGGTGTGACACAGGGGCAGGGGGTGACACCTGGTGGGTGCCAGGGGTGGGTGACATGTGGGGGTGAGTGACACAGGGGGTGACCCCAAGGTCCCTGTGACTCACCGGGCAGCAGGGGCTCACGGGGGTTGACATCCTCGGGGCTGGGGACGTTGATGACGCCTCCGTCCTCCCAGATGGGGTGGTGGGCCAAAGCCCCATCCCCCCGGGCCACACCCCTCAAGGCCCCGCCCAGGGCGAGGCGCAGGCGGGGCCGGTTGAGGGTGGGCAGGCGCAGGGCCCCCACCGCCCCCACGTTGGCACCCAGGTGGGTCACCAGCAGCAGCGTCACCACCAGCCCGGTCAGCCTGGGGCCCAAAAACTCCCATCAGCCCCTGGGGCAACCCCAAAATCCTATCAGTCCCTGCGGGAGGGGGGGAATCCCATTAGCACATGGGGCACCCCCAAAACCCCATCACCCTGGGGGGGGGGAACTCCCATCAGCCCTGGGGGCAGGGGTGCAAAACCTCCCATGAGTCCCTGGGGGGGCCCCAAAAACTCCCAAGAGGTCCTGGGGGAGGAGAAACACCTCCCATCAGCCCCTGGGGGAGCCCCAACATCCCATCAGCCCCTGGGGGGGGCCAAAAACTCCCATCAGCCCTGAAGCGGGGGGGAGAAAAGTCTCCCATCAGCCCTGGGGGGTGGCCCAAAATGTCCCATCAGCCCCTCGGCAGGGGGGCGGGGGGCAGGGCAAAAACTCCCATGAGCCTTTAGAGGACCCCAAAATATCCCTTCAGCCCCTGGGGTACCCCCAAAATCCCATCAGCCCCCTGGGTAGCAGGGTGTCAAAATGTCCCATCAGCCCCTGGGGGGGGCCTCAAACTTGCCCAGGAGCCCCACCCCCAAACCCCGCCCCCTCTCTTTGAGCCCCACCTCCCCATGAAGCACTAATCCCCTCCTGGAAAACCCGAGGCCCCACCCCCTCTCTTTAAGCCCTGTCTCCCCATGAAGCACTAATTCTCTCCCTGAGCATCCCAGAGGCCCCGCCCCCTTTCCCAGAGGCCACTCCCTCTTCCCAGCATGCCCCGGGGCTCACCATGGCCGCCCCTCCAGCAGTGGCAGCAGCAGCAGTGCCAGCAGCAGCCCCGCCCCGTTCACCAGCGTCTCCTGCCCAGTCCCACCAGTACACACCAGTAACACCAGTAACCCCACCTCCTGCCTCCCACTGCCCCCAGTACAGCCCAGTTGCCCTCCCAGTCCCTCCCCACTGCCCCTATCCCAGACCCTCCCAGTGCTCCCAGTACAGCAGTTGCCCTCCCAATTGCCCGCTATCCCCTTGCAGGCCCTCCCAGTGCTCCCAGTACAACACAGCTGCCCTCTCAGTCCCTCTCAATTGCCCCCAATCCCCTGCCAGTCCCTCCCCAGTGCTCCCAGTAACACCCAGTTGCCCTCCCAGTCCCACCCCATTACCCTCAGTTCTTCCCAGTGCCCCCCATTCCCCTCCCAGCCCCTTCCAGTCCCTCGCAAAGATGTCCCAGTCCCCGATCAGTCTCTTCCAGTATTGTCCCAGTCTCTCCCAGTCCCCCCCAGTGATGGCCCGGTCCCACCAAGTTCCCCTCCCAGTCCCTCCCAGTGCCCACCTGGCTGCTGTCCTTGGCGGCCACGTCGGCCATGTTGTCCCTCCGCGCCTGGTGCACAGCCAGTGCTGCCCGCGTCGCCCCGCCTGCCACTCCCACAATGCACTGCGGCAGGGGCACCTGCGTCACCCACTGCCTCCCAGTGTCCGCCAGTATCCCCCCAGTGCATTCCAGTGTCCTCCAGCATCACCCCAGGATCCCCCCGGTGCCTCCCAGTATCCCCAAGTATCACCTGTCTCCCAATATCCCCTAGCATCACCCCAAAATCCCCACACTGCCTCCCATTATCCCCAGCACCACCCCAGTACCCCACCAGTACCTCCCAGTATCACCCCAGTGCCTGCCAGTATCCACAAGTGTCTCCCTGTACCCCTCAGCTTCACTCTGTGCCCTCCAGTATCCACCAGTATATTCCCAGCACCTCCCAGTAATACCCCCAGCAGCATACCCAGTGCCTCCCAGTAACCCCCAGCACCACCCCAATGTCCTCTAGTGCCTTCCAGTATCCCCCAGTATCTCCCTAGCACTTCCCAATATTCCCACAGTACCACCCAAATGCCTCCCAGTATTCCCCAGCATCACCCTGTGTCCCCCGGTATCTCCCCAGCACCCTCTAGCATCCCCCCAGCACCTCCCACTACTCCTGCACAATCACACAAACTCCTCCCAGTATCTCCCAGCATCACCCCAATGTCCCCCAGTATCCCCCCCAGCACCTCCCAGTATTCTGGCAGTATCACACAAATGTCTTCCCGTATTCCCCAGTATCCCCCCAGCAGCTCCCAGTACTCCACAAGTACCACCCAAGTGCCTCGCAGTATCCCCCAACATCACCTCAGTGTCCCCCAGTGCCTTCCAGTATCCCCCCAGCAGCTCCCAGTATTCCCACAGTCACTCAAGTACCTCACAGTAGCCCCCAACATCACCCCAGTGTCCCCCAGTGCCTTTCAGTACCCCCTCAGCAGCTCCCAGTATTCCCACAGTACCATCCAAATGCCTCCCAGTATCCCCCAGCATCATCCTGTGGCCCCCAGTATCCCCCCCAGCACTTCCCAGTGCTCCCACACTGTCACTTAAATGCCTCCCAGTACCCACCAGCACCACCCCGTGTCCCCCAGCGCCTCCCTCATCCGCTGGGGGCGGGGAAGGGGGGCGGGGCATTACCTTGACAGCAGCCGCCAGCGTCAGGAGGGCGGGGCCGGTGGGGGGCCAGGCAGGCGCCAGCAGCTCCAGCACCAGCGCCACGTCATTGAGCACGTCAGCAGCCAGCCTGGGCGGGGCCACGCACGTGAGGGGGGGCGGGGCCGCGGGGGAAGGGGGGAAGGGGGGGGCGGGGCCGCGGGGAAGGGGGGAAGGGGGGGCGGGGCCGCGGGGAAGGGGGGAAGGGGGGGCGGGGCCGCGGGGAAGGGGGGAAGGGGGGGCGGGGCCGCGGGGAAGGGGGGAAGGGGACTCACCGCCACTGCTTTGCCTCACAGTCCAGGCGGGTCCTGCGGGTTGGGGGGGGAGCCAGTATCTACCACTAAGTCCCACTGCCACCTCCCATTAAGGCCCAGTAGCTACCAGTAAGGCCCAGTGCCACCTCCCAGTAAGGTCAAATAGTTCCCAGTAAGGCCCAAGTGCCACCTCCCAGTGCTCCCAGGAAGACACAGTAGCTACCACTAAGGCCCGTTACCACCTCCCAGTAATGACCAGTAGCTACCAGTAACACCCAATACCTACCTCCCAGTAATGCCCAGTGACTCCCAGTAACACGCAGTACCACCTCCCAGTAGGGTCCAGTAGCTCCCAGTAATGCCCACTGCCATCTCCTAGTAAGGCCCAGTTGCGCCCAGTAGCTCCCAGCACAGCCTCCCCATGCTCCCAGTACACTCCCAGTGCGTCCCAGTGCTCACCCCTGGAGCCAGGCGAAGGCGATGCGTGTCACCATCCCCACCCCATCTGCAAGGGCACCAGTTTGGGGTGAAACTGGGCAACTTTGGGTATGGGGCAATTTTGGGGGTGAAAATAGAGGATTCTGGCTACAGCAGGATTTTGGGGTGAAACAGGGATATTTGGGGTGCAGGCGTTTTGGGGTGAAAATGGAGGATTTTGGGTGTGGAATGTTTGGGGTAAAATTTGGGGTGATTGGGTGTGGGGGCATTTTGCGCTGAAAATGGGGGATTTGGGGTGTGGAGTGTTTTGGAGTGAAATTTGGGGATTTTGGGTACGGGGGCATTTTGAGGTGAAAACATGAGGGTTTGGGTGTGAGGATGAAAACAGAGGATTCTGAACATGGGGAGGTTTGAGGAGAAATCAGGAGTATTTTGGGTTTAGCTGATTTTGAAGTAATATCAAGCCATTTTGGGTGAAAGTGAAAAATCTGGGAGATGGACGATTTGGGGTAAAAAATGGTGAATTTTGGTGCGGGAGAGGAGTGAAAATTAAGGATTCTGATGTGTAAACTACAGCAGTTTGGTACGATAGAATTCTGGGGTGAATATAGTAATTTTGGAAAGATTTTGGAGTAAAATTGAGGGATTTTAGTTAAAAAGGGATTTTGGGGGTGAAACCAGGGGGTTTTGGTGTTGCCAGAGCAGGTTTTGGGGTCAAACTGGGGGATTCTGGAGCCAAAGGGGGAATTTGGGGATGAAACTGGTGGGGTTTGGAGGTGCTGGAGAAGACTTTGGGGTAAAACTGGGGGATTCTGGGGTCGCAAGGGGTTTGGGGTGAAAATGGTGGATTTTGGAAACGTTTTGGGGTAAAATCGGCTGATTTTAGTTAAAAACAGTATTTTGGGGTGAAACTGGACAATTTTGAGGTCCTAAGGGGGATTCTGGGGTGAAACTAGGGGATTCTGGCATTACCTGAGCATATTTTTGGGCCAAATTGAGAGATTTTTGGTGAAAAAATAGGTTTGGGGATGAACTCTGGGAATTTTGGGGTGAAACTTGAGGATTTTGGGGGGCAGCTGTGCATTCTGATTACAAAAAGGATTCTGGGGTTAAACTGGGGGGAAGGGGGTACCAAAGCATATTTTTGGGTCAAACTGGGAGATTTTGGGGTCCAGCTGGGATTTAGGAGGGGAAATGGGGGATTTGGGGGTTGCTGGATCAGATTATGAGCTAAAACAGGCACATTTGGGTGATTCTAGAACACATTTTGGGGTCAAACTAGGAGATTTGGGGTTTAAAAAAAGATTTTGTGGTGAAAAATGAGATTTGGGGGGCACTGGGGCTAACTTGGGGGTCAAACTGGGAAATTTGGGGGTTAAACTGGGAGATTTGGGGATCAAGAAGGGGAATCTTGTGGTAAAATTTGGTGATTTTGGGGACAGGTCAGGATTTTGGATTCCAGCTAAGATTCTGGGGTGAAAATTTGGGGGTTGGGGAGTGCTGCATCAGATTTTGGGGTGATATTGAAAGATCTGGGGGGTTCTGGATAACATTTTAGGGTCAAATGGGAGGTTTTGGAGTCCAAGAGAAATTTTTGGGGTCAAAGTAGTGAATTCTGGGGTGAAACCGGGGATGCCCAAGCAGATTTAGGAGTAAAACTGAGGAATTTTGAGATTCAGGACAAATTCTGGAGCGAAAAATGATTTTTTCGCAGGTGCTGAAGCTGATTTTGAGGTCAAACTGGGAAATTCTGAAACAAAAGATGGGCTTGGGGGTCAAACAGATGAATTTGGGGGTAAGACTGGGAGATTTGGGGTTCAGCCATGGATGTGGGGGCCAAGGGTGGTTTTGGGGTGAAACTGGGGGGGTTTGGGGTTGGGGGTACTCACCACGTAGCACCCAGGTGAGGGTGGCCCCGGTGACGGTGGCAGCGCTGTCCCCCACCCCCACGGCCTGGAGCACTGCCCGGGTGGCCAAGGCGCCCGTCAGGGTGCTGCACAGTGCCTGCCCAGTGTTCCCAGTTACCTCCCAGTTACTCCCAGCCCATCCCGCCTCCCTCCCAGTTCCCTTCCCATCCCTCCCACTGCCCTCCAGATCCTCCCAGTAACCCACACTAACCGCCCAGTCCCTCTCAGTGTCCACCTGCCCAGCCCACCCCCATTCCAGTGCCCTCCCAGCCTTTCCCAGTACCCCCCAGCCACTTCCCAGTGCCTCCCAGTTACACGCCAGTGTCCCCCAGCCCATCCCAGTGCCTCCCAGTTACCACTCAGTCACCTCCCACCAACCCCCTGCACACCCACCTCTTTCCCAGTTAACTTGCCAGTCCCTCCCACTGGCCACCAGGTGCTTCCCAGTAGCCCACAATCCCCTTCCAGCACCTCCAAATCCCTCACAGTGCTCCCAGTACCCCTCCTAGCGGCCCCCAGTCCCTCCCAGTGGCACCTGGAGCGCATCCCAGCACTGGTACTGGAGGTAATCCGGGCTGACACTCTCGGGGTACCCCTGGGGCAGCAGCACCCGCTGGAAGGGAAATGGGGTGGGGGGAGATCAGGGACCCTGGGACCCCCCAAACCCACTCAGCCCCCCGACCCTTGCAGCACCCTAGTATTCCCTCAAGGACCCCCCCAGATCCACACCTAACCCCCCGAGACCACCAACAGCCCCCCCCCCCAACCCCCCTCACAGGATTCCCCTAAAACTCCTAGACCCCCCTCAAAACCCAAATACCCCCCCCAGACCCCCAACCCCCATCCAGGACCCCAGGATCACCCCAACGACCTCCTCAGGTCTCATTATCCCCACCCAGGACCCCCTGGACCCCAGCAGCCTCCTCCAGAACCCCCCAGCCCTCATTAACCTCCCCAAGACCCCAACAGCACCCTCAGGTCCCCCCCAAACCTCATTATCCCCCCCTCAGAACCCAAATAATCCCCCCCGGGCCCCGATACCCCCCTAGAAGCCCAGTACCCCCAGTAACTCCCCCAGACCCCTCCAAGACCCAAGTACCAACCCAAGGACACCCCCCCCCGGACACCGATAGCCCCCCCAGGACCCCAACATCTCCCTCAGGACACCCCCAAACCTCACGATCCCCCACCCCGAACCCAAATAACCCCCCAGGACCACCCTCCCCAGACCCCGTTATCCCCCTCAGGACCCCAACAGCCCCCCGCAACACCTGCCAGGACGCCTGTATCTCCCCCACGACCGCCCCCCCCCCGAACTCATTAGCCGCCCCCCGGAGCCCAAAGCCCCCCCAAGCCCCCCCTCACGGCGGCAGCGCGGCGCAGGCCGGAATGCGAGCAGGCGCCGGGGGGGACGAGGCGCTGGAGCCCCCCCCTGGAATCCCCCTGGTACCGGGCGGCTTCGCGGGGACCCCACAGCTCCCGGCAAAGCGGGGGGGGCGCGGAAGGGCCGGGGGAGACACGGGGCGGGGCTGGCCACCCCGTCCCCGTCCCGCTACCCTCCGGCCCCACCATTCCGCGTCGCCGCGTAAAGGGGTCGGCTCGCTTCCGAATGGCGGGCTGGGCTGACAGTCCTCCAGCTCTCTATGGTCTCTATGGGGCGGGCTGGGAGGGCGGTCCCCCAACTCTATGGTATTCGGCGTGGCGGGCTGGGAGGGCGGTCCGCCACGTCTCGATGGTATTGCCCCAGTCCCTCCCAGTGCCCACCTGGCTGCTATCCTTGGCGGCCACGTCGTGCTTGGTACACGGCCAGCTCCGCCCACCACTCCCACAATGCACTGCGGTGGCCGACACCCGCAGCACCCACTGCCTCCCAGTATTCCCCAGCATCACCCCAGTACTCCACCAGTACCTCCCAGCATCTCCTCAGCACCTCCCAGCATCCCCTGAGTATCGCCCTAGTGCCTCCCACTATCCCCCCAGTGTCCACTAGTACCTCACAGTATCCTCTCAGCACCTCCCAGTATCACCCCAGTGCTTCCAAGCAACTCCCCTAATGCCTCCCAGTATCTCCCTAGTATCCTCCCAGTGCCTCCCAGTAACCCCCAGCATCCTCCCAAGTGCTGCTCAGTATCACCCCAGTATCCCACAGTATCCTCCCAGTGCCTCCCAGATCCCCCGGGCACCTCTCAACATCATCCCAGTATCACCCCAGTGCCTCCTAGCATCTTCCAATATCCCCCCAGTGCCTCCCGGCATCCCCCCAGTATGCCACCAGTATCTCTCAGTATCCTCCCAGTGCCCCCCAGTATGCCCCCAGTGCCTGCCCCTCACTGCAGTCTGACAGAACTGCAGCCAGCTCTAACGAGAAGCATCCCCTGAAGCCGCACGCGCACCCCACCCTAGCTGGGCCATCCCAGGTGGCTCATCCCACCCTGTCATCCCATCATCCCACCCCATCATCCCTCCCCACCATCCTGCCCCGCCATCCCATCCCGTCATCCCACCCTGTTCCAAGAAATTTCCGGATTATGACAGAACCTGAGGACACCCAGCCAGGAACCTAAGGACACTGGGCCAAGAGGCTGAGGATGCCAAAAGATGGAGGACACCAAGACAAGAGCCTGAGCACACCCAGCCCAGAGCTTGAGTACACCCAGCCCAGAGGCTGATGACACTGGACCAAGAGCCTGAGGACGCCTGGCCAGGACCCTGAGGATGCCCAGCCAAGAGGCTGATGACGCCAACACAAGCCTGAGTACACCCAGGCAGGACCCTGAGGATGCCTGGTCAAAAATCTGAGGACGCCAGGCCAGGAACCTGAAGACAACAGACCAAGAGCCTGAGGACCCCCAGCTAAGAGCCTGAAAGCGCCCGGCCAAGACCTTGAGGACACCGGGCCTGAGGCTAAGGACGCCTGGCCAGGACCAAGAGCCTGAGGATGCTGGGCCAGGAGTCAAAGGATGACAGATCAAGAGCATGAGGATGCCAGTGCAAGAGGCTGAGGACACCTGGCCAAGAACTTGAGGACACCGGGACCAAGAGCCTGAGGACCCCCAGTTTAGAACTGAATACACCCAGCCAAGAGCTTGAGGATAATGGACCAAGACCCTGACGACGCCCAGCCCCGAGCCTGAGGACACCCGGCCAAGGGCCTGTAAGCACTCATCTAAGAACCTCAGGACATCTGGCCAAGAGCTTGAGGACACGGGAACAAGAGGCTGAGGACACCTGGCCAGAAGCCTGAGAACACTGGGCCAAGAGTGTGATGATGCTGAGACAAGAGCCTAAGGACACTGAGGCAGGAGCCTCAGGACACCGGACCAGGAACCTGAGGACACTCAACTAAGCTTGATGACACCAGAATAAGAGGCTGAGGACACTGGGCCAGGACCTTCAAGACACTGGACCAAGAGCCTGAGCATGCTCGACCAAGAGCCTGATGACGCCAGGCCAGGACCTTGAGTACTCCAACACAAGAGCCTGAGCACACCCAGACAGGAGCTTGAGGAAACCCAGCTGAAAACCTCAATACACCTGGCCAAGAACTTGAGGACACCTAGCCAAGAGCCTGAGGATGCCTGGCCAGGACCCAGTGGACACTGGACCAGAGCCTGAGGACACCGGGACAGGAGCCTGAGATTGCCCAGTTGAAAGCCTGAGGACGCAGGAGCCTGAGGACGCCTGGTCATTAGTCTAAGGATGCTTGGCCAAGAGCGTGATGATGCTGAAACAAGAGCCTGAGGACACCAGCCAGGAGCCTGATGACGCCAGGCCAGGATCCTGAGAGTGCCGGACCAAGAGCCTGAAGACCTTCAGCTTAGAGCTGAATATGCCCAGCCAAGAACTTGAGGACACCAGGCCAAGAGCTTGAGGATGCTGGACCAAGACCCTGAGGACACCAGACCAAAACCCTGAGGATGCTGATCCAAGAGCATGAGGACACCAGATCAAGACCCTGAGGATGCCAAACCAAGAGCCTGAGGACACTCAGACAGGACCCTGAGGACACCAGGCCAAGAGGCTGAGGATGCCTGGCCAGGAGCCTGAGGACGCCCAGCTAATGGCCTGAACACACCCAGTCAAGGGGGCTGCAGCGACAAGGGTGGTCTCAGGAGGCATCATGATGGGGTCACAGCACCATCAGAGGAACAAAGGAGGAGCCTGATGGGAGAAGAAACTGGAACCAAAAAGCTACTGAGTGCTGAGGAGCACAGCAAGGGGCTCAGGACATGGGACCAGAGTAGAGTCATGGACCATCGTGTCCCATCACGGATGGCAACCAACGTTCTGGACCAGCAGCCCGGTGCCCAGGACCACAGCCCCCATCACAGATGGTAACCAGTGTGCTGGACCAGCATCCTGGTGCCAGAGACCACAACTCCTGGCATGGATGGCAACCAGTGCGCTGGACAAGCAGCCTGGTGCTGGAGACCACAGCTTCCATCATGGATGGCAACCAGTGTTGCTGGACCAGAGCCAGGGACTACAGTTCCTGGCACGGATGGTGACCAGTGTGCCAGAGCAGCAGTCTGGTGCCAGAGACCACCGCTTCTGGCACAGATGGCAACCAGCGTGCTGGACCAACAGCCCAGTGCTGGAGACCACTGCTCCCAGCATGCCAAACCAGCAGCCCAGTGCCCACAGCCCCCATCATGGATGGCGACCAGCATGCTGGACCCGCAGCCCTGTGACAGAGACCACCACTCCCATCATGGACGGTGACCAGCGTGCAGGGCAAGCAGCCTGGTGCCTGGAGACCACCAACTCCCGGCACAGATGGCAACCAGCGTGCCGGACCAGTGGCCTGGTGCTGGAGATGACCGCTCACTCCTAGCACAGATGGCGACCAGCATGCTGGACCAGCAAACTGGTGCCTGGAGACCACCAACTCCTGGCACAGATGGCAACCAGCATGCCAGACCAGCAAGCTGGTGCTAGAGACCAGCACGGACAGTGACCAACATGCCAGACCAGCATCCTGGTGCCCAGAGACCACCACTTCTGGCACGGGTGATGACCAGCATGCTGGACCAGCAGCCTGGTGCAAGACCACAGCTCCCAGCATGCATGGTGACTGGCATGCCGGACCAGCAACCTGGTGCAGGAAACCACCTTTCCCAGCACCGACACTGACCAGTGTGCCCCAGTGCTCAGGACCATCGCTCCTGGCATGGATGATGACCAGTGCTGGACAAGCAGCCTGGTGCTGGAGACCACCAACTCCCAGCACAGATGGTGACCAGCATGCCGGACCAGCAACCTGGTGCCCAGGACCACAGCCTCCATCATGGATGGTGACCAGCGTGCCGGGACTGCAGCTCCCGTGTGCCGCAGGATGTGGCCTGCCCCGCACCAGTCCCACCATCACATCCTCCGGCAGCCACACGTGCTCCCCAGCGGCCACCATCACCCCCCGCCCCGCCTGCCCTGGCACTCAGCTCCCACCCAGCCCCATGGGGGCTTCAGGGGCTGTAACATCCTCCTGCCCCCCCCCCCCCAGCGTTTTCCCAGGGGTGCTGCTTGCAGAGGAGTGCCCCCTCCCCCATCCCTGCTCCCTGCATGTCACCCCCACAACCAGGGGACAAGATGGGCACAACCTCAGCCAGCCCTCAAAGTGCTGGGGGGGTGGGAGGGGGGGGGGCAGAGAGCGGGACCCCCATGGCGAGGGGAGGTGTTCAGAGGAGGCAGAGAAAGGAGCAAAGACAGACCCTTTATTGGAGTCATGCTGGGGGGGGAGACCCCCAGCAGGTGAGCCCCCTTGGATGGGGCGGGGGGGTTGCAGGGTCTGGGGAAGGGGAGACCTGGGAGGGGGGTCCCAGGGGTCCGCCTGTTGCTGGCGAGGGGGGGGCGTTCAGCTGCGCTCTTCCAGGCTGAGGCGGTCGAAAAGGTACTCGGCGAGCCCAGCGGGGGTCTCCCCCGGTCCCCCGGCCCCCCCGGCCAGGCGGCGCAGGTTGGTGAGGTGGTCCCCCAGCACCTTGATGGCCTTCACCTGCTCGCCCAGGTAGTGGGACTCCAGGAAGTCGCAGAGCTGTGGGGAGAGGGGAGTCAGGGGGGCTGGGGGGGCAGGAGAGGTAAAGACCCCCAGGGGACACCCCAAGGGACGCGCAGGGGTGAGACCAGTGAGTCCAGGTGGAGACCCTGGGGGAAGGGGGGGGGGGCGGGGCTGGGGTAAGGACCCTCAAGCACAGTGAGGACCCCTCAAGGTTGGGGACCCCCCCCAGGGGTGTCTCAGGGGGTGGGGGGGTGACTCACGTGGGGGTCCCCCTTCTCAGAGGCCAGGCGGTGCAGGTCCAGCAGCGCCTGGTTCACCGACTTCTCCAGCTGCAGCGCCGCCTCCAGCGCCTCCAGCGCCGAGCCCCAGGCGTCGCGCTCCGGCTTCTGGGGGTGCACGGGGAGGCACGTGTCCCACGCAGCCCGGGCACGCCGAGGGGTGACACCCCCTCCAGCTAGGGCACCCCTATGCAGCTGTGCCCCCCCAACACCCCCCCAAGCAGCTGTGCCCCCCCAAATGCAGCCCAAGCACCCCGAGGCAGCTGTGCCCCCTTACACACCCCGTGCACCCCAATGCAGCCGTGTCCCCCAGAACCCCCAGGGCCGCTGTGTCCCCCCCCAAACGCACTCCAATGCGGCCCAAGCACCCCAACGCAGCCGTGCCCCCCAACAACCCCCCAAACTACAGCTGTGCCCCCCAGCACCCCCAAAGCAGTTGCGCCCCCCAAAACGCAACCCAAGCATCCCAAAGCAGCCGCGCCCCCCCAAGCACCCCCATGCAGCTGTCCCCCCCCAAACGCAATCCAAGCACCCCCAACATCCCCCCGCAGCTGTGCCCCCCCCCGCCCCCCACCTTGACGTCGTGCAGCAGCACGCGCCCCCCGCGCCGGCTCTGCAGCCGCAGGAGCCCCTCGGCGTGTTCCCGCTCCTCGTGCGACTGCGCCAGGCAGAACCGGGCCAGGCGCGGCAGCGCCACGTCGTCCCGCTCGAAGTAGAACGCCTGCGGGAGACCCCCCCACCTCCGGGTGAGGACCCCCCCCCACCCCGCTCCCCCGGCTCCCGCGGGGGGGCCCCCCCGCCGCGCGCGCGAGCCGCCGCGCCCTCCCCTTATCTCCCTCCCGCAGGCGGCGGCGCCCCTGGAATGTAGGGGATGGCGGGTGGGGAATGAGGAGGGGGGAGGGGAGGGTGGGGGGGGTTGTCTCTGGAACCCATGGGATCTTACCATGGAGAGATAGACGTAGGAAGCGTGGAGCTCCATGTTGGCCATGCGGTTGACGGCGGCTTCGCAGTCGCGGTGGTAATTCTGGCGGATTTGGGAATCCATGGCGGAGGGATGGATGGATGGATGCAGGGATGCAGGGATGCAGGGATGGATGCAGGGATGGGAAGAGCCGGTTCCGTTCAAGCACTGTTGAAGCGAGAACGCGGCTCTGCCCGCACAAAGCCCCGCGGGGGGTTTATATCCAACCGCCGGTGGGCGGGGAAAAGGGGGGGGGGGGGAGGAAGGCCCACGAGCGCGTGCTCTCCCCCCCCCCCCGCCCCCAAACATCGCGGGGGGGGGGGGGGCCTGCCTACCCCTCCCCTGCCTACCCCTCCTCCTGCCTTCGCATCCCTTCCCCAACCAGCCCCACCCCCTCATCCCCCCCACAAGCTGGGGAAGGGACCACATCAGCCAGCATCCCCCCTCCCCCCAAGCCCCCGCCCCTTCCCCTCCCCGGAAGAACCCAGGCGCCCGGGCGGGGTGGCCTTGGCCCTTGTCCCTGTTTGTCACACGGTCCGAGTCAGCATGACTGGGCAAGAAGGCGGGGGGGGGGGGGGGGGGGGGTCGGACACTATGTCCCTCTCCCCTGGGGGGGAGGTGGGGGCTGCCCCGGCGGGAGGACGCAGCTCACGGGGACCCCCAGCTCCCTCCTAGCCTGGGGGGGGGCAAACGGACCCCGGGCTGGGGGGGGGGGAGGCAGAGCTGAAGGAGGAGACCTGGGGAAGTTGGGGACGGGGGTGTCTTGATTTGGGGGGACGGGGGTGTCAGTGCTGGTGCTGACCCAGTTGGTGAGGCTGCAACTGGTTGTTAATTAGAGTTTAATGAACGAGGGTTAAGGGGGGGGGGGGGAAGGCAAAGGAGCTGATTCAGCCCCGGGGGCCATAAAAGAGGAACCTGGTCCCATAGAGATGCTGAGTCGGGGGTTCTCCTGCTCCCGAAACGGGGACGCGGGTGTGTCAGGAAGGACGGGGGGGGGGGGGGGGGGGGGGGGGTAGTAGCCCCCCCCCCCTTCCCCCAAGGACCAAGCTCCTCCCTTCAACCTTTACTTCTCAGGGCTCCCCCAGCACAGGGGTTCTGGCTGGGTTGTGGGGGGCTGTAGCTCAGAATAGAGCCCTGCAAGGAGAGAGGGGAGGGGGTCATGGGGGCGGGGGGCAGCCTCAGACACAGCCCCCCCACCCCCATGGGGCTAACCCCCATCCTCACCCAGCCGCCCTGGTGCTGGATCCAGGTGGAGAGGTGCCGCTGCAGGAAGGATACAGCCCAATCCAGGATGGTCCGGAGGGGGTGGTCACCCCACAGCGCCTGTGGGGACCTGGGTGTCACACTCCCCCTCCCCCCAGCATCAGGGACCCCCCCACAGGGGGCCTGGGTATCCCCTCCCCAAGGGGTTTCCAAGCCCCCCTGACCCCAGCCACCCCACTACCTCTGGATGGGGGGGGGGGGGAGCTCCCTTCCCCCTAGCCCCCAGTGTCTGGGTAGCCCCCTCCCCCCAGGCCCCAGCCCCACCTGCCGGACCACCCGGTAGGTGACATAGAAGAAGACGACGACCCTCCCCCAGTTGATGCCATCGTGGAAGAGTTGCTCGGAGATCTCCGCCAGGGTGGGCAGGGGGGGGCGGCCAGCCAGGGCCCCCACCAGGCTGGGGACACGGGGACAGTAGTGAGGCTGGGGGAGGGGAAGGTGGGGGGTAGCTGTGGTGCACCCCAAGGGGTCTCACCTGTTCAGCTCGGGGTCCTGGCTGAGGTGCCCCCAAACCCGGAGGGCGGCTGCCCTCAGCGAGGCCACGGGGGGGGGTCGCATCCCCCCCCTCACCCCCCAGCTCCTCAGGGGGCACCTGCCGGGGCAGCCCCCTCTCCTGCTCCAGCAAGCTGAGAACAAACCTGGGGGGGGGGGGGGGGGGGGAAAGATGAGGGGGGGGCCCTCCCCCAGCCCTTGGGGCAGGGGGATCCCCCAGACTCACCCCCGGAGCACGGCACCCCCAATCCGCACAATGCAGGAGATGCTCTTGGCACCTGGGGGAGGGGATGGGGGGCACATAGAGGAGCGAATGGGAAGCCACCCCCCCAGACCCACAGGTGACCCTCCCCACCCCCGAACCCCTAGAAATAACCCAGGTATCCAGCCCCACCCCCCATTTACACGGCTAAAGTGAAGTGAAAGTGGTTCTGCTTCCCTGCCCCCCCCCCCGCACACCCTCCCCGTATTCCCACCCCCACCCCCATACCTGTCTCCCATGGGATCTCCAGGAGTCCCCCACCCTCCTGCCCCTCCATCCTGCACCCCAGGACCCACAGAGCTCCCCTCCCCCACCCCACCATGGGCAGGGCAGGGCCACCTCCCTTGGGGCCCCACAAGGGGATTTCTGGAGGGCGGGTGTGTGTCACGATAGCTGGGGGGGGACACGACACACGACGACAGGGACAGGCTGGTGGCCTCAGCCTGAGACGAAGCGGCGCGCAGCTCCGTTTCCCCTTTATTTCCAAACATCAAAATACCCGAAATACAAAACAAGGTACAAAAAAAAAAAAAGGGGGGGGGGGGCGGGGCACGGGGGCGCAGGGAGGGGACCAAAGAAACACAAAAGAAAACCAGGAGGAAGGCAGGGCCCCCCCCAGCCAGAGGGGGGGGGTGTCCCCCATTACATCATCGTGTAATTATGTCATCATTTCATGACGTCATAATTTCATGACGTCATCCCAAAGAGCACGGGGTGGGGGGGTGGGGGGTGGATGTGTCACTCTGCCCCTGCCTTGGGGCAACACTTCTTGGGGACACTGATTGCAAAGTGGGGACCTTCGTAAGTGGGGGGGGGGG